>NW_008611336.1:0-10334 GCF_000691845.1 Merops nubicus
AGTGCTCCGCTCCGGGGCGCGGACAGCCCGCTGCCCGGCCGGGGAACTGCCGGCCCTGCCGGGCAAGGCGCGACACCCACCCTCGCGTCCATCAAAGTGCAGAAAATCTGCATTTTCGGAGTGAAAATGACACTAAGCTGGTCCATGTGACGGGCGCTTTGCCTTTCTTTGTTCTACATTTCTTTCAGCGTCATTGTTTTGACACCATTCCTTAAAACTTCCAGTTAATTAGCCTGCTTTTTTTCTTCTCTTCTTCTATTGAAGTGACCGAAAGCAAGTGGAATAACATCCTCCAGTATGCTCCTTTCCCAGTTTACTTTCTAGGTGCCCCCTGAAAAATCACCGGTATGAGTTAAAGAAAAAAACGCAACGTGTCCTTCATTGTGTAGCAGCTATTTTGGATCAAAATTGTTGCTTTGCTTTCCTGTGTGGAAAGTCACAAGCCCTGCAGCCCAATAGTTTATTTTTTTTTCTTCCCTCCGGAGGGTGGGTGCCTTTCATTACAAAAGTCCTACTTGGAAGAATTCGATTATTTTTCTGTTGTTCATGTCACATGAATATAGCTCAGGTATGTCCTGGATATTTGTAACAAAAAGTAGTTTCTGTGTTAGCAGGAAAAAACAGTTTGGTGTTGGGAACCTTTTAGTACCTGGGAGACTACAGACATCAGTATGAGACATGGCTTTCTACTGCATTCTGTTAAAAATGATGATTTTAGTAAAGATACGCCTGCTATGTCAGGCATGCAGAAACTGCCAGTTAGCTTGGCAAGGTTCCTCAGTTTTTGAAATTCAGAGTTTACAGATGACATCATAGTCATGGGCTGCCTCACAAGTACCACCGTTTTGTGAAGAGGTGGACGGAATGCTTCATTCTTTCATGACGGGTTTGACACCTCCAAGTTTCCAGCGCCATGGTTTCCAACACATGCAGTATGAAGCAGTCTCAAGTCTGTAGGCTTGATCTATACAGAGCAGCTCTGTGAGTGAGGTGGTGTCACAGCAGCTGGGTATTTTGTTGGTGGTGCTATTGCTGTAAATGTGCTGGGGGTACAAGGGCACTTGTAGCGGTGTTGAGAGCATGGGCCAGTTCTTGGACACTCTGTGTTCACTTTTGTAGTGGTGAGATGACATCCCGACCAGTAAGGCTTGCCAGTTTGGTTTTGGCAGTAAAGAGCAACTTGTGAAAGCGTTAGTGAGGTCTGTGTAGGTCAGTGACATGCAGTGCAGGGTGGAGGAAGGAAGTCACCAGTGTGACATAGTAGGACAGGGGTAGATGTGGGAGCTCCACATCTCCTCCTCTTCCGTTCTCAGGTTCAAGCTGCCTGGTTATCTTGCCACCTTGGCTCCCTTCAAATAAGTTTCCACAGGAGTAAATAAGGCAAAATTCAGCTATGTAGTGGCATCATGACAGCTGAAGGTTTTCATGTGCCACTACCACTATAAGCCAGCTTTAAGAAATCCTAGAAATATAATAGTCATTGACTGGATTTCACCGATTTAAAAGCATATCCTCTCTTTTCATATTACAAGAGATAATTTTGATATAGTCGCCCACAACCATAAGGTGTTACAGTTAGTTCTAATATACCTCCCAAACTGTCCACATCATATTAATTCCCCAGTTGTGACCAGCCGTATGAGCAAAAGCTATCAAGAGTGAAATTAAAATTAGATTAAGGGTTTTAGTTTACATAATCTGGAGCAAATTATCTCTAATGCAGTACACGGATGAGTTCTTAAACGTGTACAGACCTGGAAGTGGGTCAAAACATTCTTATTTTGATCAAAAAAACCTTGTGTTGAGAAAAAGCAATGAAATTTCCATGAAGGTATTCTCGGTGATTTACTGCCTTCTTGTTCAGCGCCAGTTTTAACAGCTTATGAGCTTTTAAGAGTTACTAACATACTTAGAACATGGCAGGGGGAAACATGTACCTCTGCAAGCTTGATGTGAATTTAAACTGATTTCATTCTTGAATAGGAGCCCACGTAAAAGCCTGGCTTCCTGTGGAGGCTGCATCCGCTCGGTTAACTATACTCTGTGGGTGTGTATTTCTGTATAAAAATAGATGGTAAAATGTTGTTCCATGCTCAAGCTCTCATTAGCTGTGGGAGAAGTTAATTTTCTGAGCTGGTGACATTTGCTGTAGGAATGATTTTATGTGAAGATATTTTCTCTCACCTCTCCTTTTGTTTTTTTACCCCCTTCTCCCATCTCTCTCCACAGAACATCGGCAAAGCTCTGCAGAAGGGATGCCGCTACTTGGTGGTCGGCCTGCAAGGATTGGCAACAGCCTATTCTGCTCCCCTTGGAGTGTCAGCTCAGGTGGCATCCTTCCTCCGCTAGCACAGCTCCTTGCACCCCACCAGGGAGGACATGAGGCCATTGCTGCCTTCTTAGGATTAAATCTGAGACCAGCATCTGAGAAACCTCTTGGGCAACCAGTTCCACCAGCCCCTTCCCCAAGACTGAGCGCTCTTCTCTGCAAAAACATGCCAGTGCATTATAAAATCAGATCGGGCCAAAGAGATGCAAAGATGAGGAAATAATCCTCGACTAATCGAACTGAAGCTTGTTCTCAGAGATGAGTTGGATTTCTTGATCTCTGTGCCATGTATTGGAAGGGAGCTAAGGACAGATGGAAAAGCAAGTAGATGAGGGAGAGAGAAATGATGGAAAACAGAAGATAGCTGGGGAGATGTTGATCTGAGTGTGGCTAGTGAGAGGAATTGTCAAAGCAGTGGAGGAAACAGATAACAAGGGATCAGGAAAAGGTAATCTTTGGTTTTCTGAGGTCTTTTTTTATTCATTTGTTTTCCCCTGAGAGGGTTAAGATTATGAGTATACTGTAAAAATTACTTGGATATAAGTGGACCATGGTCTGAGATGTGGAGAGCTTTGCTGCATCATGGTTGTTCATTTCAACCACTGGACATAATGAATTTTTAAATCATAAGACTGATGTAAAAAATCCAGAAAGAAATTGAGGCAAACTTGTCTTCTGATTTTGGGGCATTAAAGGTTCGCTGTGATTATTATTCTAAACTTTTCCTCTGCTGCTGTGAAATCAGCATGTATTTTTTTTTACTGAGAACAGAGTTTATATCTGACGTACTTGACTCTGGAAGCTGGGGTGCAACCACACCCAGTTCTGTGGTGTTCACCAGGACAAAAAAAAAAAAAATGGATTACCAGCTGGATCCGAAAAAAAATATACACAACATTTGGCATAAGAATGGACAACCATTTTTTATAACAATGGAGCCAAATTACCTGACAGCTCCGTATTCATTTCTGCATGTGGAAGTTGTAGCTAGAGGATGTCAATATCAGATGTCTCAGCTCAGTGGTGCGTATGGAGCAGCTTCTGTGTCACACCTCCAGGGACAGAAATCGTATATTGATGACACAGGAACAAGGGGGTTTATGTGCCTTCAAAATTCTGTGGGTTTTGGTTTTGGTCTTCTTCAATCTTTTCCGGTCACAGTAAATAATTTCCCTGCTAATACTTTCTTTATATGATAGCTCTCTAGTTTTGATAGAGTTTTTGTAATCATGGAGTTGAATCATCGGGAAAAAAAATGCTGTTTGTAGCTTTCTTTGCCTTTTCTGAATGGGGGGGTTTGCATGTCTTAGCAAACTCCACCGTATTCCTTTTACCTGTAGCAAATGACAGAAAGGTGCATTTTTTTTTATGCTCTTTTCTAACTGTACTGTAAATAAAAATAAAGTGATCCATGTTGGGTGTTTACCTGCACATATAAGTGCACAAGGGAGGAGTTTCTCAGCGGTAGCCCAAGCAGCAAGGGGAAGCTGCAGTGTAAACTTCCCTGTCTTGTTCTGCTCGTGGCCTCAGCGCTGCTGTGGAAGGACATGGTTGTAGTCCAGACTGCGTGGAAGTGCTCATGAAAGGCAAGGTGTGGAGATGAGGCTGTGGAGGATCTAAGGCTGCACGTGCTGGGGTAGGAATAGGCACAAAGGGATTTTGTTTACAATAGGACAAGACAAAATGGCTTAAGCTGTGCCAGGGGAGGTTAAGATTGTTTGGAAGAACTTCTTTACTGAAAGAGTGGCGAGGTGTTGGACCAGGCTGCCCAGGGAGGTGGTGGAGTCACCATCCCTGGAGGGGTTCAAAAAACATGTAGATGTTGCACTTCGGGACATAGCTTAGTGGTCATGGTAGTGCTGGGTGACAGTTGGACTTGATGAACTTAGAAGTCTTTTCCAACCTTATGATTCTATGATTTCATACCTTTAGTTGTTTCTGTTGAGCTTCCTTATGTGTCCCTCTGACCTGTCTCACCAGCATGCCAGAGAGTACTGATAACTGCTGTGTCTTTTCCAGCAAGAACAGGTCTGTCCTGACACCCACATGCCGCACCAGCCGGCATGCTTTGGGATTAACTTCAAATTTTGTCACACTACTCTATGTTTTACAGTGCTTTTACAGTGTGAATCATTAGAATTATTATTTTTTTAATAACTAAAGTAATGCAGGAGGGATTTGTCTCCCATTTTCCTGTGTGAAATGAGTGTCCATTTATTTGTCCACAGGCCCTGAATAGAAAGGCTGCTCTGTTGTTGCAGCACCCAGGGTCCAACCCGTGCAGCGCAGGGACCTTCCACAAAGATAAACACGAACTTTAGCTCGTGAATCACTCAGCACAGTGGTTACCTCTGGCTTTTGCCTCCTGACCTATGATCTTTGCTCACCTTGTGCAACTTTGAGTAACCCCACATACGGAATTTGAGTTGCCACACATACAGAACTTGAAGGATATGCAAATGGTGTTTGTGTGTAAGCCTTGGAAAAGAAAAGCTTGATGCATATTGGTGAGTCAGCTTCTGCTGAACGGTGTTTCTAAAATAGACCAAAACCAGAGAGAGAAAGAAAAGTAAGCAAGTAGCCTGCGCTGTTGCTATAAAAGAGCTGGCTGGTGATTCATGCCAGGCTATTTTCTTTCCTCAGAATGAACTGATGGTTCCCACTGAGGCCACCAATTAGTGCTGAGCAGTAATTCACTCCTCAGCTGGTGGAGTGAGTTTGTGAGGCCAACCCTTGGCCAGAGGGTTTGCTACTCTCTTCACCAGCCCAGCTCACACAGCATGTCTAGAAAATCTGAATCTGGGGGTTGAGGTTCATTTTTTTGGCAGGGTGAATGGCAGAGGGCTGTGGTTCCTATCAATCATGGCAGCATCCCTGCTGTGCCAGGTCTGGCTTAGCTCCGATGCAAACAGGTGGGACAGGGTAGATTCTGCAGTGTTGTGGCCAAGTGTTGTCCCAGTGAGATGAGGAAATACTCCCTAATCAGGTGGCAGGTCATCCTGCTCAGTCAAGAAGATGTGGCAACCTCCCCCTGAAGCAGAGCCATTGTGCTGGAAGCCTGCAGGTGACGGGGAGGAGAGCGCGGGTGCTGGTGATGGGGAGGATGCTGGGCTCCCTGGGGCAGCCTGGCAGCGTGCCCAGCCAGGAGGGCACGCTGGGGCTAGCTCTGGCCTTCTGCGAGGGCTTCGTGTGCTCTTGGTGAGGCTGGCCTTAAGGAGCCACCCCAGCAGGGATAGCTTTTAATCCACAGGCAGGATTTTTTATTAAAATGGGCTTGCCTGCAGCTTATTTCCTGGTTCCTCTCAGGAACAAACCAGACATTTGATCCTCCTTTAGACAAAAGTGGGATGTGGTGGATGTGAGGGCACAGCAAGTACACAGGGAAGATTTGAGCTGGATGAAATATGTTTCTCCCTTCAGGCACTTGTTTGGCACCTCTGCCTGTCACTTCACCTCCCAGGTTTTTGTTTTCAGCAGCGTGCTACTGTGCTACACGGTTTCCCTCAGATTTCTACCCAGACATCACCATGTTTTATAGCAAATAGCAAGACAAATGCGTTTGGGAAGCTGAATACATGCAAGAGTGGCAAGAAGTAGTCAAATCATCCCAGCTTCTCTCAGGAATGAACTCCACTAACCTGACAGGCTGGCAAGTCACTTTTAGACTATTTTTCCTAGTGCCTGTTCAATGAGTCACAGAGGGGGAAAAAGAAAAAAAAAAAAAGCTTATTTTTGCTGGTTTTGCCAGAGCATTTAATTGCTACTGTGGCTTACCGTAGGCTCTGAGGAAATGGCAGAGGACTCACAACTATTGTCCTTTGTCCTGCAGCATCAGCAGCACGGAAGCACTCCGTACCACACCACAGCACTTCAGATCTCCCAGGCCTTTGCCAGCCCCAGGCCAAGGTTCACTTCAGGGATGAGCAACCTTTCTGTCCTCTGCCTGTCTGTAAGACTGGCAAGGGGGCAGATATGTTTTGTTGAGGTGCTGTAAAACCAGTTGCCTCCTTTTTCTGAGCGCTTGTTAGCTAGGCACTGGCGTCTTCTGAGACAAGACTGGACCTAAAATGTGTACCAGTTTGCTGCACTTACCTGCACAGAGTGTGCTATGAGAAGCTCCTTTTCTTCAAGGAGCAATAGAGAACTTAAAGAGCTTATAGTTTAATGGAGACAATAAAATTAAAAGAAAGTACAGGAAGAAAATTCTCCCCTTCCTTCTCCTTGTAGTAAGTAGTATCAGGCTGCCAGGCCTGTTTTGGGGTGAATTCTAGCCTGAGCTCAGAGTAGGTGCTGATCCTTCCTGAGTCCTGCTTCACCTACAAGGAGAGGCTCAAGACTCTGGGCTTGTTCAGCTAGAGGAGGGAAAACTTAGCAGGGACCTGACAGCAGCTTTTCAATATTTAAGAAGAGGTTGCCCACAAGATAGAGTCTTTACTGTGGTCCACAGCAGGACAGCAAGAGGCAGAGGTCACAGACTGAAACTGGGGAGTTTCCAGCCAAATACAAGAGGAAGAAGCACTAATACTATAACTAAGCATGAGAATAGGTTACTTCAGGAGACTGGGGACTGTCTATCCCTGGAGTCTCTCAAGGCATAACTAGGAAGTGGAGAGCAAACCAAGAAGGAAAGCTGTGAGCAAGAGGTTGAAGGAAAGACCACCTGGGGTCCTTCCAGCCCAGGTGACTCTCAGAGACTATAAGTGGAATCCTGACATGATAAGCAGAAAGCTTTTATTTGCCTACTGTATGGAGATGTAAAAGACTGATATCCTCACCCTTGCTAAAAGCACAGACGCCGAGAATAAAGTTTTGCTTCTGATAACAAGGAGCGACTTGCAAAGATGGCAGCACAAACTTCCTGAGCAACGATTTGGGCCTCAGCAAAGTTTCCTCTGCGTTGCACTGTGCTGGCTGAAAGGCAATTGTCCTTTAGTGCCATCTCCTGGGAAAAAATCAGATTTCCAGCTTTGTCAGCCTGCCTTGTTGTTCTGCCTCAGCCCTGCAGGGATTTCCTGCCCTCCCCTAGGCTGGCCTCCCGGTTTCTCCAGATCCACCTTCAGGATGTTGGCTCCCAGCGGTGGGACGTGTGTCTCTGTACACCAGTGTTTTCTACCTAGCTGAATCCTGATGCAAGTATTTCAAATGTAAAGCCATAGGAACATTGTTCTTCTGGGGTTTTGTTTTGTTTGTTTGTTTGTTTGTTTTTTTCTCCCATCAATGCCTAAAAGGGCATTACACTTTGCCCTGAGGTTCTTGCTGTACCTTAAAAACATTCATTAAGGATGCTTCACTGAAGGATAGGGAATGAGCCAGCTGTGGCCACTTCTTTATTCCAAATCTCATCCTCCCCTGGAAAGATCACAACTGGTTACGACAGGATGTGTGATTCCAAACACAGGAGGAGCAGAGGTGGGCAAACTGGAGTGACCTCCCCCAGGAGCTGCCTTTGGCCCCAGCTCCAGCATGCCCTGTGTGCTTGGCTCCTCAGGCTTCCAGTATTCCCCAGTTTCTGCTGCCCATAAAGGAATCCTTGCTCCTTCCTTTCCTGGGACACTACGCTAGGATCAGATTGCTTTTTCAGCTGTGCCTGAAATTAGGGTGGGGACTTTCCTGTCCTTGCTGAATCCCGTCCTACGCCAGGATGGCTGTTTAACCATAGCTGCAGAAGTGTGTCGGTCCTTGTGCTGCAGAATAAATGCACTGCTCCCCAGTAAAGCTTCTCCTTGGTCCATACCTGCTCTCCCAGACATCAGACATCATCCCTGACAGACATATTCACCTGGAGCATCACATTTACAGAATGTGGGGAGAACTTGCAATGTCATTAGCCTGGATTAATTGATAAGAGGCCAAACATTTCCTGGAACAATCATTTCTGTATCGTCCTGATGAATTTAAAGAGACTGAAGTTTAGCATTTGACTGAAGGGAAAAGAAAATTTTAAATTCATCTTCCTATATGATTGGACACTGAACAAAGTAACCTCCCAACCTGCCTGGCTTTTATGTACTTATGATTCTCCTTGTAGGAAAAGCCTCGCAAAAAAAAAAAAAAAAATCCCTTTATCTCAATCTTCTCCACTAAAAGGCATCTATCATTAATAACTCTATTTTTAATTCTATCATCACCAGTTATTTGTCTGAAATTTTTCCATGCATGAATTTCACTGAGCTCATATCTAGTGCATGACTCACTGAACTCTGATTTCCTTGAAGATTTTAAGAAGAAACAGCAATGCCTTTATCCTCCCTTTCTCTCTGTGAAGGAATCTTTTGAATTTATTGTTTATTCTAAGTTTGGATGAAGGATATAATTTGTGAGTGGGCATAATAAAATTTTTATTGTATCTTGTTGAAAGCAGCATAGGATGACTGCATACTTGGCTGGGTTGTCCCCTCATCCCTGCTTTTTGCTGAATTATCAGAAAGTCACTGGAAAAATAACTGGCATATCTCTGGTGTGGGCATTTGACCCTATTCCTTCACTGGGGCAAGCCCAGACTACATTTAGTCCCATCCTAACACCCTGTCACCTAATCTAAGCCATCAGTTGCTGCCTTTGTCACTGGGATTTTTTTTGTAAAGTCCATCCAAATCTCCCCCTTAGTGCAGTACTTTATGCCTTTCCAAAGGACAGCACTATGCACATACTGAAGACTTATAAGATCCCTGGTCACTTCGCTTTTCTTTTAGTAGAATTGAGTAAAATTATTCACCTCCTTCCTCATCATTCATCTTAGACCTCTGACTGAGCTGCTGCTACAAGAGAGTCTACATTTGCCTCTAGAAGAACTACCTGAAAATCTGTCATGAGGTTGCTCCTGAGCTGACACTGTGCGTTTTGAAGACCTGCAGCACTGCCGCTTTCACCCTGCGAATCCTTCATCAGATCAGGCACGTTGTGAGGAGCCTGAGGCAAGAACCTGGTGTGGAGAATTTCAGCACTACTGTCCTGAAGTCTGATGTGGTTATAAGCAACAGAAAACATTGCCTTTTAAGTGCAGGTTTACTGTGCCCGCTCTGGCTACAAATACAAATACAAATCTGTCCCGCAAGAGCCTGTGTTTGGGTTGTAACAAAAGCAGTACCTACATTTTGTAGGTATCTACATTGCTTCAGAGCAGGAGTTGGTGGCTTCTAGGTAAGCACAGGAGTGCGCCTGGGACAGAGGACTAAACAAACCTGCTAGCCAAGCTATTCACTGGAGGCTCTTTGAAAGACTTTTTCAGAGGATCTTTGAGGTGTCTGGTGTATGGGTGAAGAGGGCTTTTCTCAAAGGCTGTGGTCTTAGACCTGAAACATTAAGCCGTGACCATGTTCTCTGCAGCTGTTCCTAGTGTTACGTTCTTTGTATCTCAGCAGAAGAGGAGAGTTTATGCAGATGCTGCTGCCTTCTGTTATTCCTCTCTAAGCTCCTTCAAGCCATAGTCTCCAAGAAAAGTCAAGGCTGAATGTAATAGCTGCTTTTCAGGGCTGGTTTGAACAAAATTTCCTTAGGCTCCAGGCTGGTAGATTTAGGGAATGAAAGTTTAAGGTCCTTCTTGGATTTAGAAATATTTTTTTCTCTAAATTAGTATCCAATCATTAGCAAAGGTGAGTTGTTTCTGAATGTAAGTTGAAAAGCCTGAAATAATCTGTTTTTGTACACCGTTGTGCTACCCATAATGGTGTAGCTAGGGAGGAGCTGTAGCTATTCACTACACCATCACACTATATATGTCCATACTTCTCCAAATTCTCATGCTGGTAGAGTATATATACACTCCAGACCTATTTTCTCTGGCACACAGAAGAAGAGAGCAAGCAGCAAATCACCCAAATGTTTTTCCTCTTACTTCAATCCCGTCATTTTGATGCCTCATAAACTGAGGTTTGGAGGCAAAAGCTTTCTCCATTTTGTGATTTGCACAGCAGAGAACAACACCCATACTCAAGAAATCACAGCAGACAATAACTTTTTCCTTAAGCTTGTATATATAGCCATCATTGTTCATCAGGAATGACCA
>NW_008611336.1:10365-12401 GCF_000691845.1 Merops nubicus
TAAAAAACTTGTTGACAGCATAAACATGATTTTTTTTTCATTTATTGCTTTCGATGCATTGCTTTTATTGTTAAATTCAAAAACCAGTTTGTGTTTTTTGTTTTCATTCCTTTAGACTTACATTAATTTGTTTTGATACATGCTTGTCAGACAGTCTTTAATAATTAGACAGTCACTGTAGTTTTGTTGAACATTTGCTAATACATTAGATGCCTGGTTCCCATTATAACAGGTTTGGTTTTTGTTGTTTCCCTGTGGGTGCAGTTACAGATTAAATATCTCTGTGTGTATTCAATTAAATTACAAAATATTGATTCTACGTTGAATGAGAAGATTAATGGTTATCAAAAAGGGTGCAAGGGCTCTCAGTCTGCTGAACAGGGTTGACTCTCCTCTTATGTGTGTGACAGAGCCCTAAAAGTCATCACCAGTAACTCAGTGGGTTAACAATTTGAAGGTGGTGAGCATTTATCTCATTAAAAAAAACAGTTTGCTCAGTAAAATAATGAAAGAAGTGGTTTCAAATGATGTGGAAAGTGAGTAGGTGGCAGACTCTCTCTGCATGCACCTCCCACACAGTCCAACAGCAGCACAAGGCTCTGCTGATCAATAGTAAATCTCCAGAATGAACTAGGCTTATTCCAGGGCAAACTGAAAATAAACACAAGTCCTGCTTATCCTCAGTGTTGTGGCCTACTTGTAGAAGGAGAAAGGTCTCAAAAGCCATGACTAGCATTAAGGCATGATTTAAACAGCAATGTGGTGAACAGGAGGGAAAAGAGATTGCTCTTCCTCCTGCCTTTTCCCAAAGCTAATGTTATCAGAGACCTTCACTTCAAAATCAGTCAGTAAGATGAGAATACCAGAGAGCAACTACCCAAAATGTCCAAGGAGGCCACTCAAGTAATGCCGAGCATCCTGATGAGGAAAGGTACAAGTTGCTCCCTTCTGCATCACAGCTGGACAGGTAGACTGTTAGTGTCCCAGCATCTCTGTACCTGATATAAGCATGCAAAGACATCTGCAATAAAATCAGGTTTATTTCCTTTCTCTGGCACTATTTTGCATCATGCTTTCATGCTCGTAATCATATTGTGGACCTTTTGGTTGAGGGTTCCTCCATGGACTCCCTTCTTGCCCATAAGAAATATCAGGGCTTTAGAGCTCTTGCCAATGCAGATAGATCTGCTGTCACTGCCTTTGCTTCTGACATCCATCATGTTGTCTTCATCCACCAGCAGGTTGTCACGAATCACGCTGCACTTTTTGCCAGCTATGGTGATTCCCAATAGCAGGAACGTTTTCCGATCCCGGCCTGTGATCAAGTCCACTTCCTCAGGCAAGATGGCTGTGAGGGGCCCTCCTGACTTGGCTGCCCACATGTGCTTGCTGTCAGAGAGGCATATGATAGCCACATCTTCAATGTTCCTGTCTGCCAGGATGCTGTTGACATACTGCTTCCAGTAATCCGTCATGGCCAGGCTGTCTGATCTCTCAGAACTGCCCAACACAGAGCCTCCCCGTCTTCTGCCTGCTGGGACTTTGGTCTCAGCACACTGATCCTAATAACTTAAACTTGTGAGTTCAACCTTCAGATCCTTGCAAGGCTGAACGGGGAAGCCGGGGGAAGTAGTTAAGGCTCTTTGTTTTGCCTGTGGGGTTAGACCTGTGAAAACAGCATTTGCCACTCCAGCCTGTTCTGTGAGGTCACACCTGCCTCAAGAGCCCAGTGTCCCACAAAGTGACTTCCTCACGACCCTGCTGGCAAGAGGAAAGCTCTTGGAGGGGGTCCACGAATTTGGCACCGGGCAGCTGGCGCAGGCAGATGCCCCAAGGTGGCCAAGTGGCCTAAGACCCCCGCAATCTCAGGTGCTGCCATTTGCCGCCCCCACACCAGCTCTCCAGCCACCTGTTCCCCTTCTTCAGCGACCCCAAACGGCCGAATTTCACGGACTCATGTATTTCCGCACAGTTTACATTTTCCTGTGTCAGTTTTTAATAAAAGAACGAAAAAAAAAAAAAAAAGACCAAAAGAC
>NW_008611337.1:0-11479 GCF_000691845.1 Merops nubicus
GGCTCTGCTCACCACAACAGCTGCATAGTTGTGTTAAACTGTTCCCAAAGTATTTTCAGCACAAAGAGAAACAGGAAGCCTCACTAATCATAGCGAAAACTTTGCTCTAATCCAGCCACAAGGTTTAGGTGCTTTTTTAGTTGCATATGTAAACAACTGATGTTATCTCTAAATGGATTTCCATGATTACCTGTCAATGGTAGTTGTCATATCCGAAGACATGAGACTGTTGCATTTGTTTTAATTTTATTTTAAATATTGAGATGACATATCCTGTGAAACCAAGTTCAGACATTCATACTCTTGAAAGTGAGGAGACATATGGCATGGAATACGTCTAACTATACAAGAAAAAATTTGTCTGGATAGATCTGTTTCTCTGTCACTGTGGAAAATGTAATCCTAAACATACATTTTCACTAAGTTTGTCCTGATGTAGAATAAACTCAAGTCAATAAAACTATATAGTCAGAAGCCAAAAGTCTTCTCCAGTGTTGAGTTTTGCATTTGAAAACAAAGACTTAAATGTGATTCCTGCATCTGTTACTCTTGCCACATCACTCCAAAGGCTGATGGGACCTTGAGTCTTTCACGTTTGCTTTCCATAGTGCTAAAATAGTAGGCAGCATTGCCACTATACTTAGGTTCAGGATCATGCCATGGGGTGAACTCTGGCTCAGCTTCTAGCACTAGCAGAAGGAGAAGTGCTGTAGCAGGCTCCTTGTGAGGATGTAAAAACTTGCAAATTAAAGAAATGGAACCTCTGAAGAGAAAATCAGTCTAGTATTTGTTGGTTAATATTTAGTCTAACTTATCCAATATTAATATTGTAACTCAGTTTTAGAGATAACTGCAGCTAAGATATGAAGCATAGAGAGGAATGAAAATACTTCCTGCCTGAAAACTGGAACAGAATTCCAGATGGTGCAAAATGGCTTTAGTATGTCAGAAAATTGAAAGCAGCTTTTTTTTTGACATCCAAGAGTAATTTTTTTTTTTTGTACAAAACTATTAACTTCATCGTGCAATGTTTTTATTTTTGTTAAATTATGTTTCTCAGAGCCTTATTTCCTATATCTCAAACTGCCTAAATATAAATACAGTCAAGAGGAATGGAGTGTAGACCAAAGCTATTTTAAGTGCTTGAAAGATCTCCCATCCTCTTCTTCCTATAATGAACTGCTATCTGAGTTTTTGCCCTAAATTTCAAAAATGCAGCAAAATAGACACAGTGAAGTCCAACTACCAGACCATGAGTAATTTTTGCATTATTCAGTCCGAGGATGGTTTGAAATGACCAAATTATACCATGTTGCTTCAAATTACCTCAGATCCCAAGGATTTGAAAATGGCAAATGTGGTATCAATATTTAATAAAACCCCTGGGAAATTACGAGGATTACAGGGAGCTTAATCTGCCTTACTGAACAGATTAACGGAAAAAATATTTTAAAATAGATAACTATGTTATACAGGGAATGAATCATCATAGCTTTTAGAATAAAATCTGTTGGAGTTATTTGAAGATATCAACAAACATACAGTCAAGGATGAGCTAATCACCAAATCATTTTAACAATGTCTCTCCTCAAAGTGCATTAAAGAAACTAAGAAATTACGAGTATAGAATTAGTAGAGTAATAGGAAATGGAAGAGCTGTAGAGCTCTGTAAGTGTTCGTAAGTGAGAAGAATGTGAAGAATTAGGAAATACTTTTTGCTGTTGATAGTTAATTATTTACAGTAGTCAAAGCTAAGTCCATAAAGAGCTGTAAAATGATTTTGTGAGAGTATCAGTAAATAATCCAATGGCTGAAGGAGCTCAGTACTGATAAATACAAAGTAATGCAAAACCTGCCCTAATTGCTCATTCATAATAGTCTCTATATTAGCTATTACTACCAGGAAAAAGATCTTACAATCATTGTGAATACTTCTCTGAAAACTTCAGCTTAGTTCAGGCAGCGATCAAAACCCTAAACCAAACATTAGGAATTATTAGGAAAGAAATAGGGACTATAAAAGAAATTACCACAGTGTCTTCAGCTCTAGCCACATCAGTCCAGAGGGCCTGTCCTAGAGCTAGAGGGGTATAACAATGGCCAACCAGGACAAGAACATAGAAATACGGAATGGTTCCCATATGAGAAGAACACACATTCACAAATAAAAGACAAATAGGGAATAGGTTATTTGTGTTAGCAAGGAGCTCCAAACTGAATGAAGGGGCAGGGGACAAAGCAGGATAAGTCTTTGTGCCAGTAGTAGGAAAGATACTGCTGAAGCATGAAAAATACCTTGGGCTATAAAAGAGAGAACTGCACATCTTATCACCTCCAATAGGCTGTTCTGGATTTATCAAGGCTATGATTATGTTTTTATTTGTAATCTGATCACATCTTGGTAATGATGTTTTTCCTGTTTATATGATCAGCAGTATCGTACAAGAACTTTCCAGAGGCCAGGGAATGAAGGTAACAAAACTCAGCTCACAGCTTTTACAGACTAGCTGAATTTAAAACTTTTTTTAAAAAATAGTAATATTTTAAAAGACATAATAGTTTTACAGTTGGGGCCTTCTTATAGTGGGTATTGTTTCCATATTAATGCACTGTGGATTTCCCCTCCAAGTACTCACCCATTTGTCCCTCTGAGCCATGTAAAGATTTTCCACTAATAAGATTCTTCTGCAATGGCTTCCACAGGTCAATTCTTTGCTGCTTGACAATCCTTTTTTCTCTTTCTTTTGTGTCCTGCCAGCTTCCTCTGATGCCCTGTACTGCAACACGGTATTGAAAGGATCCAGGCTGCCAAAGCACCAAATAATAACACGCACCCAGTTTGTTGCCATGTATTTGAAAAGTACCATCATTTAAAAGGACACAAACAGGAAAGGAGTATGACAGAAAAGGAATATGAATAATACTTTCTCTTCAGTTAGGAGTTTTGGTGCATTAAGGAAAACCAGACTCTTCTGTTAGCTGTGGCAATGCTATTTGACCCTCAAAACAAGTGCAAAAATAAAAGTGCAATTGCGATTGTAATTATTATTCAGGCAACTTTTCACCTGATCTAGTAGCACAGTAAGAACATTTTCTTTCAAAACACATCTTTATTTTCCACAGCCACAAATCTATCATACATTAGCTATTTTGCCTAATGTATTGCATTTGACCTTCTGATCTAGTTGAAATACATTTGGCCCGGGAGGGTGTAAATTACCCGGGTTGCCTACCTGTGAGAAGGAAATCTTGCTCAAGGCACTGCATCCATGCTAGGGAGAACCAACCGCATGACCACTCCTTGGCAGGTGGCCATGGCCTTTGGGCCTCCCAGGTGCTGAGTATGTGCAGTGTCCTGTTTGAAAACAGCTGTCCACCAACTTGTTCCTGGGAACATCCTCCTTACCACAAGAGCCCAACGCTTCTGATCCAGTATGGCAATAGAAGGACAGCTGCCAAGCTCAGTATTGAAGTGCTTTGGGCAAGGGTTACTCCAGGATGGTAAGACCTGTGGTGTAGTGTGTGCTTTGCTATTCCCTGTGCACTCTGTGGGTACAGCCAGTAGTAGTAGGGCATATGAGCTACTTGAGCCACTCAAGCCACTCAGCATTCTGCTGCCCAGCTCTTTTTCTGTGAGAGCTGGGACTACATCAAATAATACTCAATTAATTATTGTTAAATAGAACTGAGTTTCTTTCTAGCTCATTACTTCACTTGCAACTTCAACTGTCTTTTATTATTGTCTTCTTGTGGCTCTTCTCTGCTCTTCAGAAATTATTTTTCTTTTTGGTAATCAGGCTGGTAATCAAAGCTTCCAGTTGCAGACACAAGCTCCCACTCACAAAATCCCTGAAGGGCTGATTGCTAAAAAGCAGGAGGATCTGCCAGGGAGAGAACTGCTCAGTGGCCCCTGTTGCAGCAGCCGCTGCTGGCTGCACCCATAAGCCAGCAACGCGCATCTCCACTCCAACTCCGTTCCCGCATTCACAAATTTCTGGGGAAAATTTCTGGTTTGAAATAATATGTTTATTCAAGAAAACTACAGTGTGGTATGTGTAATACCTGTCAAGACGGATTAGATTTTCTATTCTCATTTGACTGTGAAACGCTATAGGAAGGGAAACAGACAAAAAATGTTGAGTTTCTCTAATACTTTGTCATAAAATCTGGGCTGATTATTCTTGCATAATTTTATGCATAAAATATTTGAGCCCATAAAAAGCAATAATGTGACTTGTGTAATGACTTTGTAAATGTGTTCACAGGTTTACTTTGCCGTTATCTGTGTTTATCCCAGAGGCTCAGAACAAGAGTTTTACAAATACTCACTGCTGGCCTAAGCCTACTTTCATTGCTATAAATGTAAATGTCCCATCCTGGGTGTGCTTTTCCTGTATACTGTTAGATGAATTCACCTTGGTTGGGTAGCAATGGCATTTTCAGTTTTTAAACACACTCTGCAGTAGTCTGATTAAAAATAGGGCTACTTTACACATCTTGCCAGCACCCCAGTCTATAAACAACCGCCTAATAAATATGTAATGGTTCAGGTTTGGGATTCTACTTCTACATTTGCCTTCTCAGTGAAAAAAATCTGGGTGATAAGACCTACCTGAAGGTTACTTTGATTTGAAAACCGTTTCTCTAACTTTGGTGTTTCCCAGCCCAGGTTTGCTTAGCTTCTGGGGGGGCTGCCACTCTGAGCTGCTTTTCCTCTCCAGTAAACCACTCTCTGGTGCTCATATGTATGGGCAAGACCCTTCTTGTCATATAGGCAACATGTGACAGGGGCTTCTGCATCTCCAGTAGAAAGTGAAGGGAATAAAAGTGATTATGTGAGCCTAGGCCCACATGTGACCATGCAGGAATCTCACCCATAGCCACCAGGTGAGACTCTCTGGCCTGTGCTTTGTGCATAACCTGGTGTGTGCTTGTACAATAAATAAAATATCTGGACAGCAGGAGACCCATTGGTAAGCTTTTCTCTCTCTGTTTTAAGAAATGGTTTCTTTTGAATGCTTCTTAATTTATTTGTATGATTTCCAGGGTAAGTGTTGTGAGGACACCAAGTTTCTTTAATATTAGGGGAGTGTAACTCAGCTGCTTCAACATGTTCACGCCAGACTGTGCTAGGTCTCCACTGGGCTTGTGTTTATTCTTAAACTAGTCTTATAAAAACATGCAAATCTAAGTAAGATGGATAGTGAGTGATGAATTACACAAAAGAGCTGAACATGAAGATTTCCATGTGGCTTAGACCCCACCTGCAGAGCACTGCAAGATGACTCCCAGGCAAACTAGAGAAAGGAAAAGACTATGTGTGATACAGAGATTTCATCTGCGTGTTCTGTACCCATCTCCCTAGGCTTCCATTTGATTTTGGCCTCCTGTGCCACTGTGACTAACCCTCTTGGGCCAGCCATGGCTAAAGCAAAATTCTTTTTGGACTTCTCTGCAGTGAGAAAAGGAGACAGGGTGAAAAAATGCCAAACATTTTAGTGGAGCCAAGTGCTATGGGATTTCTTTCAAGAAAAATGATTAACAAGCGCTAGCTAACACTTTTCTGAAACTTCCTTTTTTCTAATTCTTGCAAGGACCAGTTTGAGTCTGGAATATTAATAATAACATTAATCCACTCATGCATGCCCACCCTGGAGCCAAGGTCCTGCTCTGACATGGTCCTTCTGCACAACTCTGATGCAGGCTACTGAGAAAGATGGGAGACACTGTGGTAGGAGGTCAGCAGCGCAAATTTACCATGCTGGGAACTCCTGTGTCACACCATCAGTGCAGCAGAGACACTTTGGTGTGATAAGTATGCTAATGCTTAGCTTAGGAGTTTGTCAAATCCTGTTTTTTAACATGTGTAAGGTAATAAAAGTTCACTTTATGCTTTTGCATTGTGCACGTCCTGTTTGCAGAGTCTTTTTGGGCCTGGTTAAAGATGCCCAAACAAACTGACCCAAAAGAGAGGCCATAACACAGCTTGAACTAGGACCTGCTTATGTCCAACTCCCCAGCACAGGTTTTCCTGTGGACTTTGAGTAGGTTGTTCACCCAGCTTGGTAGAGCATATTGCCCTCCTCCACAAAGACAGGAGACTTCCCATACATGGTCTTTTAATCTCTTTTCATGACCCTGGTGAATTCATTGCCTGCAGAGAAGATACTTCTTCCCTTTGATCCCATGGCCTGCAGCTTCTGCTACTCCATCAGACTCCCTAGCGTAAATTATTAACGTGTATTAATTATTCATTTGCATTGATGGTCCAGAAATGCTACACTAGTAAAAAACACAGAAGTTTAATGAGTAATTATGAAGGAGCATCTCCACAGTTACCACAGATGAAAGTGGTCTTCCAGCAGTCTGAAGTTACAGGATAGCAACAAGACAAAATGACGCAAATTGATCCGTGGTTTCTCCATCCATACCTCTGCTGTGACTCACTACATCCAGTGACGTTCAGCAACATGTGTTTAGTCTGTGTTATTCTGAAAGTAATAAGCCCTCATACACCAAAACTGCAAAAAGTTATAACTTAAAAATGTTATATTTACAACTATAACTAAGTTACTTTCTAGTCTCTCAAAATAGTGCCTAACTTAATTTCCTCTTTTTACAGTCTTCTAAGGTACAAATTTAATGGGTGTCCTCTGTATTTCATGGCCTTTCCTGTATTTCTATGTCATAGTAATGTAAAAAATTATTACTATGTCTACACAGAAAATTATAGAACACACAAGTAACAAAAACGCCAGGTAATTTACAGTAAATGTTACCTTGATAAGCAATGAATCTATTTCTATATGTCTGCTACATCTACCACCAAGAGCAGTTTCAGTTCTGTGTTTCCTTGATAAACACACTTTTTACGGTTCAAGTGTAATGGAACTATACATATTAGAGACCTGTCCTGCACTTGGAAGTTTTGCCAGGAAGAATGAAGCTGAGAAAACCTTGATTTACTAAAAAATTAATCCATTATTTCTGTTTTTGCACCTACACTTTTGGAACACCCTCCTTACCTTTGCAGTATCATTCATTCAGAAAGTTGGTTTAGCCATTTTCCCCATATTCCCTTTGTTAGCAACTGTTCTACAAACAAGGGTATCCACCCCAGTCCAGTGCTACAACTCATTTTAGAGCATCATGGTAAAGCGGCTTTTAATTTATCTAGTTATTTTATTTTCTTCACGATTCTGCCTCATTTTGCAGTGCATCTTTTTTGGTAATTAACCTAAATGAGTTTGCTGACATTACCTATAAAGAACAGACATTTCATTTCCTCTTACCCATGATTTGTATTCCAATTTCCTGGACTTTACAAGCATGAGGAAATGCAGCCAGCAGCTCCACTGCATTCAGCTCTTTGCAAGCATTCAGCCATCCATTTGTTTCTGTAGCAGGGAGGTTTGCTTCCCACTCTGCTCTGCTGGCTGGCAGCATTGGAGATTATTGGCAGAATAATCTTATTTAAGAATTTAAGATTATTTGCAATTAATTTCTGTAGCTCTCTGTGCACATTTAAGGATTTGACTACTTAGTCCACTTTGATTACGAGACACAGAAGTTCAGTGGACCCACACAATGACAAAATGTATTAGCAAAAGGAGCTTCAAATGCACGCTTTGTTTCTTTGCTTCTTTCTGCTCTTCTAGAGATCATCTCCCTGAGCTTTGCCTTGATTTAGCTTCTATCCTGAAGTATTTCTTGTAGCCCTTCACTTCAGTGCTCTGCCAGAGTGGTATTTCACAGCCACAAGCTCGTTCAGCCTTCCCTCTCAGATCTATTTGATCGGAAAACGTGACTGGGAAATGGGACATTTGCCTACAGTACAGCCGAGTGACAAACCCGAGTGTGCAATACGTTGACCAGCCAGATGCAGAGAACGCTATCATTTTGCTTCATGTCATCCTTTATTCTTCTAAACATTTGGATTTATTACACCCTTTTTACACTGGCAGCTACATTTGAATTTTATCAGTAGCTGCTGGTGTTTCTTCTTGGCTTTGTTTTTCTGTTACATTTTGATTGTATGACTGAAGTTAAATCATATCAGCATGATTTATTTTTCTTCTCTTTTGAATGTTTCAGTGCCTGAAGTTCTCTGTATGGCTGAGGGGGAAAAAAAGAACTAAAAATAAAAAGGATTCAGAGGCTGAAATGCCTTCCCTTTGAATTAAAATTTTTATGTTTTTTTTTTTTAGCAAAATTACAAATCAGAATCTCTAGAGTCAATCCTGACCTCAAAACATTTCTGCCTTTCTTATCTGAAAGAAAAACTCCTTTTACTTCAAATAAGCTTCTGCTGAAATCCTCATGTGTTGTTTCTTAATCGGCTCCCCTTAACTACCTTAATTCTGCATTTTTGATTGGTTTAATCCTTAATCACCAGGACCAAAGGGGTTTATTTTCCAGCAGTAAATCCCTTGAAAGAACAGTTTCACATCCCAGTCTCCGCTAACGCATTTTGCATCCAAGAGTCAACAAACAAAGCATATAAACAGCAGTGGGAGCAGAGACCAGAACCCAGCAGTCAAAGTCCAGCCTCTTGCTGCAGAACTATCTGCTTATCAATGCCAGGGTGCCCTTTTTGCCATGCCAGGAATGGCAGGCATATCACTTTTTGTTCTCCAATGTACTGTTCTAATTATTGCTCCGCTATGGGTGTGTTTTCTTTCTCAACCCAGCTGTCTCTCAGGACTGATTTTCATTCAGTACAAATGTTCTCATTATAAACACTTAACATGAGGAGAATATAAATGAGAAGATGAGTGCGCACTAAGAACTTGCTTATACAGAAACTGTACTGATTAAAGGAACAGCAGAATAAAACACATGTCAGCATTAACGTGCTCCTATTTCCAGGGTTCAAACAGTTTCCTTTCCCATAAGAATGGTGTGACTCCTTGCCTCTGAAACCAGGGCAACACAATGATTTCATTTAACTGAAATAAAAAGTGCAAAGCATATCTATAGAACATTATGGCATGGTACTAATGAACTCTTTGAAAGTAAATGCACCTTCATCGGTTTCAGAGATTACCCCTTATCACTTCTAAATGATCATAACTAAGAACAATTTTCATAAAGCTGAAACAACACTTACTTTATCCAGCTGCCCACTAGTCACACAGCTAACCCGCTCACCGCCTTGGTTCTGGACGGTCCATCCCTTGGGAACTGTTTTTGTCGGCTGGATTTGGGCTGTCTCCACTGCCTCAGGGTCAGACAGTAGTTATCTCTAGATGAAGACTCCAGTGAATAGCCACACAAGCCCTCCTCTGACCTCTGGCACTTCAAGTGAGATGCCTGCAAAGACACCAGCTTATTGGGGATTTCAGTGACAATTTCCCTCCTCCAAAGGGATGGAGGCAGCTGAAAGCTACAGTATGGACTCAGTCCCTCATTTTCTCAGGCCAAGACAACATGTCATTCACAGCTGAACAAAGGCAGAGGGCAATCACAGATAAAGGACTGCTTTGGCAAAGGCTGCGCAAAGCCAAGTCCCAGGCTAGAAGCAGAATGAAGTAGCCCTCAGATGTCTGGCTACCAGGCTCCACCTGAGGCAACCAGATTCCCTCCAGGCTTCCATGGGGCTCGTCTGGATCTGCAGGTAGTATTTAATCTGCAGTGAAAAAGCTGCAGTTCTCACATCATTTCACGAGCATATTCTTGGGCTTAGCTGAATTAAAACAGTAAATGTGTTGTTCTACTAAACTTCAGCTTACAAGCTGTACTGAGCGCAGTGGCTTTGCTCTTCAGTTTTTCCTGTATGCTGACTCCATAAATGTGGATACCTCTCAAGACTTTTATAAAAACAGAATTCTAACAAGAATATATGAGTCATGTTTAGACTGACATAAAATGAAACCGTTATCATTCTTGTTGCCAGAATGAAGCACGGCTGATGCTCTTTGATCCATGACACACTCACATGGCCTTTAGGCTAAAATAGCACACAAAAAAGTATGCACAGTTATCATCACAAACTTCTATAAATATACAACATGAAGCCTCTTGAATCTTAATTTCCAGATTGTATAACCTTGCCATGAAGTAGTATTTTACCACTCAAAGCATTATACTTACTACAGTAGGACCATAAGTAGAAAAAGGGCATTTTTCATTGTGGGTCCAAAGATCTGTATACCTGGATACTGAATCTGGATCTGACCTTAAGCGCCAGTGCTTTTTAGATTTTTATCACCTCCAGTCAATACAAAACCACTATTTAGTTTCCTTTTCACAAAAATCTTGATGCACATTCATCTGCTGCATTACTATCGGACTGAGCATCGCTATGCCATGTTCACCCTTGCCTGGAGACACTTGATTTCTGCAAGTCTCCTCATCAGAGAATTGGTGTCTGTTGGTCGGGGCTCACAGGGATTTACTGATCTCTCTGGTTACGCTGTAAACTCTTAAACACCTCTGATGCACAGCTCAACAGTGCAGTTTATGGCAAAGGCTGCTCAGGAATCAATAGCACGACTTCTGCAACTCCCGTGCTCTAGACCAATCACAGGTGTCAGAAACAGTTTCTCAGCAGGTCATGTCAGTCCAAAGACTTCCAGTCCTGGAAGCTGAGCTGCTGCTTTTAAACCTCTCACAGGCATCTCTACAATCAGCAGTGTGGAAACTAAGTATGTGCAAGTCTGAACATAGAACTGAAAACAAAACACAGATAAATTTGCACCGCGTGTCTTGAAATGCCAACACTTTCCTGGAATAACCTGTGCATCACTACCTCAAGATGTTACCCAAAAGAAGCACTTGATTAAAATATAGAATTGTAGTCTGAAACTGATTTAACAGGACAAGGAAGGCAACATATTTGTTCTGGGGTGTGCAGCTTAGAACTTCACACCAGTCTATGTCTCTATGTATCTGCATTCTCCAGTTCTCATCCCAAAGCTCCGTACAAGAAATCTAAGCATTAATTTAGCAGTCAGGCTTCACTACCAGTGGAATAAATAAATAAATAAACAAAGTAATAGAGAAGGCAAGAGAGATTGTCATAAGAGAATGAATCTAGATGTAGGATTTCTTTTTACTCTGTTTTCAATTTTGAGTAAATTAATAGTGGTATCTTGTCAAAACCAGAAATAAAGTTGGCATTTTAAAAGAAACAACTGTTTGGAAAAAAAAGCCCTGTTGACTTTCATGGGTCAAAACATCTGAAAATCAAAGATGATGTTTAGTTGCTTAAACATAGATATTCAGTGTCTTTATAGAGACTCCAGGGTATCCTCTAGCCCACAGTTCCTGATCCAGAAGAATCTGCATGGCTTGCATCATATTTGCCAGACACATACCCAGCCCCATTTAGAGCATCTCAGATGATACCAGGTGCCTATGTTCAAGCCATTAACTCCCCATTACTTCACTTTTTCAGAGCTACTACTCTTGATGCCATCTAGAAGAATTATGGATGAGCATCGTTTCTTATAAGCAGGTTTGTTGTGGTTTGAGGCTT
>NW_008611338.1:0-1727 GCF_000691845.1 Merops nubicus
GGAGATATGGGGTGGGTTTGCAGGAGAAATGTGGGCAGCTCTAACACTGGTATGACCCCAACGGGTGTGGCTGGAGGTGGCCTTTATATTTCCCATCACTTCTCCAGCTACTTCAGGAAAGGGAAGCAAATAAAGACAGGAATAATCACTCCATCTGACCTCTGACTCTTCAGGCAGATGCTTTCTTTGGAGCAGGAACACAGGCAGGGGAAAAAAAAGAGGCTGTAAAGGGCTTTGCTGGCACGTCCCCAGGGCTCTCCATGAGTCCCTCCTTGCCACCTTTTGGAAGCTCAGCCCGTGCAGTCTCACCAGCCTTGGCAACTTCAGCAGAAATGTTCCTGTCAGGAAAAAAACCAACGTGGCTTTGTCAACACTGAAATTTATCTCAAGAATGTGTCCATCACAGTGAAATTTCCAGCTGGGAAGGGCTGGACTCACTTCTGCTCTCCCAGCGCAGGTTTCAACGTTTCCTTTCGTACTTTGGAATTTTAATCTTGTTTTTATTTAACCAGATCAGGGTTTTTTTTTTTGTCATTTTCCAAGTGAAGTGCTTCTACCTTTCTGCAGTCCCCAGCCAGTGACAGCCAAAGGAAACATTTCACTGCTTTTCAGCAGAAATGTTATTCATTCTGCTAACAGCGTTGAGTTTGTGCTCCAATCCCAAATCAGGGCAAACTTGACAGAAATTCTGTTTTCTGCCCTATCTTCTGGGCTAACTGAGGCACCAATCTGATGGCAATTCAGAGCTAGAGTTCATATTTTCAGAGTCCAGGAACCAAAGCAGCCTTCAGCTCACTTTCAAACATCCTTCCATCACGAAGCCAAAATCCCCAAGGGCTTTGGAAACATC
Organism: Merops nubicus; assembly: GCF_000691845.1. NCBI lineage: Eukaryota > Metazoa > Chordata > Aves > Coraciiformes > Meropidae > Merops > Merops nubicus. The sequence continues at coordinate 851 of NW_008611338.1, forward strand.
TCTGAGACCAGTTTTTTTCCCTTTTGGTCCTTGCAAGAGCCAAAGACCAACTGCAACATCTTGATCTGGATTAAAACCCTCTTGGCTTCATCCAATAAGCAGAGATGGATGGAGGGAAAAAAATCAGCCTGATGAAGAATAGGTGGAGCCCTTGTGTCACGTGGAGGATGGAGAGACATCTGCCCTGGGGTTGTCATCACCACTGTCCTGAAAAGTCCTCACAGGGGTTTGCAAGGAAGCAGAATTTAGCAGCAGAATCTGGCTCAGCTTTTTCTGCCTGCTGGAGATTTTTAAGAGAGTCAAGTTTTTGGCTGAGCCCTGATGAATCCCAAATCTTGGAGACTGCCCAAAGCTCTGGGAGAAGGAGGGAAGTTTGCACGATTGAGATCTCTTTCTGTCCCTGTGTTAAGCTAGGGAGCATGGTGGGACTGAAAAAGGGCCTGGAGGCCCTTGGGCAGGGTGGCTGAGTTGAGCAGCACTGTGGCTCTTGCCACCTGCTCCCTCCTGTCTCTGCCTCACAGCCTCTGAAGAGGTCTCCAGGCCATTCACAGTTGGTACCATCAGCCATACATGTTGTTGTTGGTTCCATGACTGTTTCATGAGCAAATGAGCTGTTTCTGTGGCTGGGAAGAGGAGTGGTCCCAAGGGGTGGTCCCTCCACCCCTAAATCCAGGTCCTATCCCAGAATGTTGCTTCTGCCCTTGCTAGGAGCTGCTGACCTGCCCCAAAGCACCATAACACAGGGGACATGGCTCTGTGTCCCAGCAGAAGTCCCCAGCCCAGCCAGCACATCAGCATTGACACAACCTGGGTTCTTGAAGGCTCTAGAGACTCCAGGCAGGAAGAAGGAGCTCCAAAGGGTGCTGGTGGCCTCCTT
>NW_008611339.1:0-6275 GCF_000691845.1 Merops nubicus
ATATATAACCTATACCAGTGGATGGGCTTTTGCATTCTACATTCTGGTTTATGGGGTTATAACAAGTATAACTCGGTTATTTTCTTCTGCCTAAGGCTATAGCTTTATCCCCAAAAGAGTTAAAGTTACAGACGTTCAGCATACCGTTCACTGAAACAGACTATATGTTAGCACCCAGTGCACAAACAGAGGATGTGATGGAGTAAGAAAGCACCTGCAAGTCAGTTTGTAGGAATCACCTGATGAAATTAGTAAATCCAATGGCAATGAAAAGGAAAGCTTTATGTATGCAGAGTTCATTTTCCTTATTCTTTCTTCAAAAATCATGTTCTCCCAAACAACAATGTGCTTCACACAGTACAAATTCTAGAACTTGTGGCCAAAAAATGGAGAGAAGTAGTTGTGAATGTGAATAGCTTGAAACAGGTAAGCTCCTCACACAGCCTTTTACTGCATGGCCGCATAAAACAGAAAGCTCTGAACATCTGGATAGAAGGTAACAAGGCTCTCACAGCTAGAAGTTACTGTGAGAGTTAATGCAGTAAAGTGGGTGGGATACATACAGGAATTAGGTGTTACCATCAAACAGAGGCCTCTGATGACTTGCCATAAGTATATACCTTTGCAATTATGTCATGTAAACAGATTACTGTGCATATATTATAAAAGCAAGAATAACTAATTTGCAGATATAAACAATTCTCACAATAAAATCTAGCTGCCAGGAGTTTACCAGGGCTGCTTTCTAAAGAAGCAGGATGAAAACTGAATTCATGTGGCCATTAATGCACTTAGGCCTTTGCACAGGATGAGGTTAATGAAAGGGGTTAATGAGTGTCAAGAGTGCACTGGCAGTAGTGATGAGTTTAACTCACACCCATTTCCTAGAGCAAGGCTATTAATCTCAGCTCTTAGAGAGGAAGCTAGAATCATGGCTGGAGGAAAACGAACTTTCAGGGCTTTCTTAATAATTATAAACCTGTTATTATATGCTGAAATTTAAAAAAAAAAAAAGGGGGGGGAGGGCAATTTTGCAGTTTGTGGTGTTCACCTCAAGAGATTGCATGGGGAAAGGAGGCTGAAGGAGAGAGACACACTCCTCCAAGTGGAGGGCTGCGACAGAGTCTGCACCTTGCCAGAGCAGTATTTCCTGAGTGTGCAATGCTTGTTGCTACACCAAGAGGCTGTTTTAGGTTACACCACTGGGTGAAACAATAAAAGTGTAAAAATCTGAGGTTAGTTTGGATAAGCACCCACATTTCAAAATCCAGTTTGAGCTGTTCAGACTTCTCAGATCTGCAAAACTCAGGAGGAACCTGAGAACCATGAGAATGGAGCTTTATGACCCTGCTGGTGCTTCTGCTTCTTTTCTAGCATCTAGCAGATGATAGAAAAAGCCAGTCACTCCCTTGTCTTATGAAAATATTAAGGGAAGTTTTGTTCGCATTCAGTTTTGGGAACTATTAATGGTTTAAAATTCATCATTTTATCCTAAAGCTATAATGTATTAAATATTTAATGGAGACATTTGAAACACTAGTTAGGATTTTAAAACAGTCATTTGACTGTCAGCCTAATGTACTGAGGTATTTATAACTAAGATGTAGATTAAAAGTTTTGGCAAATCTCAGAGAATTTCCTGAAAGTGTAGCTATGTTGACAATATATAGTCTCATTAGATGAACTGGCTGAACTGAAAGTTTGACTTTGAACCAATTTTTTTACTGCTTAAACTTGGAGGATTGTTAGTAATATCTATGAGGAATATACAAGTACTGCTTAGTTTACTGTCTGAGGTAAAAATTTTGTAGTTCTTGTGTCACTCGGAATAGGTTGCCCCATAATCTCCATATCCCATAATCTCAGTACTAATGAAACATGGTGCAAATATTCTTTCTCCAGGCTATTAAAACAACTTGTTTGTATTACGCTTACTGATTCATACTGAATTATTATGCCCTAAATATGCAGACTGGAGTGGTTCCTCCTTTGCTAAAGATTAAATTATGCCTTTGTTGGATAAGATGATTTTACAACAAACTCAATTTAGAACACAAGGTTTATGATTCTTGCTGATACTCTTTTCTCCTTTTGGTCCCCATCACCCTATTAAGGTATAGTGATAATGGGAAATGTGTTTATTACTTGTTTTGAAGTACATGCACAATACACAGCTGACCTGTAGAATTCCTTTAGCTAGATAACTTAAATGCCTGTTTACTAACTACAGCACAAGAGGACTTTCAGAAATCACAGAAATTATTGGAATGTGAATTCCTGTTACCTGAATTGTATCAAGTTTTTCAAATTTTATATCTCAGTAGCTGAGATTTTTCTTTTTTAATTAGGAAGAAAAAAAAAAAAAGAGGAAATCTAGAGAGGCACACAGATCTGGCTTTCCCTTAAGTCACATTAGTTAGACAATCATCACACAAACATTAACAATATTTGTTGTCTTGCAAAAAACCCTTATGAGGCTCTTTCATTTTCTGTGAAACGAAACAGTAGAATTGCGCCTTGCATGACTATCAGTTCAAAAGGGGAAAAACGTGATTTTTTATAGCGGTGAAATCTGAAGCAAATGAACATGAAACAAATACTATAATACCTGCATTTTGAACTGTTTTTAAGTATTTATCCATACAACTAAAAGAATGTGTGTAGTATTAGGAGTAATGTAGTAAAGTACCTATTAAACTACTTGGAAACCTGTATTAGTCTCTCACAGTTAAGATATAGTACAATAAAAACTTGCAAAATTGGATCAATGCAAAGCATCTAGTTGACACAAGTTCATTTGGAATCTGGAAGCATTCACTTGATATCAAATGGCAGGTTTGAAGTAGAGACTTTTTCACTGTTCTACACTTAACGGTATTTATACGCTACAGTAGAAACAAGAAAACCCCAGAAATTCCAGAATCAAAGGACCCAAATTTATAACATACACCATCAGACCCAGCCAAACCAAGGGAAGTATATTTGCTGCCAGTACATCACAATGCTTCTGGTCTTTTGCTGTATTTTCTACCATATAAACCAAAAATCTACCTCCTAGTGCTCTCTCTAGTGTGAAATATGTGAAAGTTATTGAAAACTAGCCAAGATGCCCTTGTCATCATTAAGCAGTTACTCAGAAATGGGAGCACCTTACTTTAAGCTGGTATAGGTATTTCTGAGAAACTTGTAGTAGTGCTGAGCTAAAATGTAGTTTCATTTTAAAACTTAAAAATGTATATTGTATTTTTCCAGTTAGAAGACAGCTTATGATTTTTACTTCCTTTTATCAACGACCACAACTGTGATGCAACAGGACACAGAAACTAAGTCTTAGCCAATTTGTCTTGCTAAGATACAGCTGTACAGTAGGTAAGTACCGTGACAAAAGTTTTGTTGGGCATTGGTTCAGCTATACTATTGCCATGGTTCATTAAAACAAAAGAAAGGAAAAAAGGATAAAGAAAATTGTTGAAGTCAGTGTGGTTTGATCTGAATATCTATTGGTCCAATACTGAACTGGCATTGCAGACAACTTAACAACTTGGAAAAAGGGATGACAGAATACCTCTAAGATTCCTTGCTGCCTTGCAATAAAATTTTACCCAGTGTAAATGTCTCCTCATGATTTAGGTTACTTACTTTAAGGCATCTTGTTTAGAATTTTTTGTCTGAATTTTATCTAGCATGAATCAAGCAAGTTTATCAACCTTGCACAGATTTTTGCAGTAGGAAGTTGGTTTTGGAGCATCTTCAGCATGAAGTGAAAAGACGACTTGCTACAAAAAGCAGAGGGCAGCTTGAAGAAAGACAAGACTCCTGTTTGGACACTCCCCAATGTAGGTATATAATCAAGAAAACAAACAGTGGAAGAATCTGGTACTATGTTCCAGCACTAGTTTGGGTTTTGTATTGTTTGTTCTTCATTTTTTCCCCAGTGTGTGAAAGAACCTTGCAAAAAGCTTTGAGTGCAAATGTATTTACAGAGTAAGGCTGTGGTTAGGGTGTGTCTTCATTGTAATTCTTGTGTAACACAAATATCCATCCCTGAGAAAGAAGAAGGGGGATACAATCCAACACAGTTGATTTGTAAGTGTACATATGCTCATGTTGTGCAATCCGGTCTTACAAAACTACCTGAACACCTGAGGTGAATTAAGTGGGGTTTTTTTCTTTTATTAGATTCCCTTATTTTCTTATAAAGAATACTCAAGAGACTCTGTAAATGGATGCAAAACATATTAAATATTGAGACAGCAGGAGTCACTAAGTGTAACATGTAAGTCTGTCTGTCCATGAGGTTAGAATAGCCACTTGCGTGGTTGGGTAAAGAAAATTTGACTGGAAATTGCAGTGGGAGGCAGTTATTTACTGGTTTTTCTTTTTGTTTTTAAGAAAAAAGGGGGTGGGGAACTGAGGAGGGGAAGCAACAGTTTTTGAAATGTTTGCAACACAACCAAAACTCCACATTAGGTATTAGAGGCAAAGTGCTGGCATCCAGTGCAAGTAGGTCTATGGGGAACTGGCAGGGCTAATGGTTGGACTTGAGGCATCTGAGCGGCTGTAGTCACTGACAGACCCTGTTCTTGAGCTGCTCCCGCTCCGCCTCTTGAGCATGCTGGGGTGGAAGTTGGCGTGGCGGCGGGCGTGCTTCGTCAGGTGGTCACTGCGCATGAAGCGTTTCTCGCAGAGAGGACAGCTGAACTTCTTTTCTCCAGTGTGAGTGCGGTAGTGGCGGGCCAGCTCATCTGAGCGAGCAAACTTCTTGTTGCAGCCTTGCCAGTTGCACTCGAAAGGGCGTTCACCTGCAGGAAGCAAGCGTGGCGTGATTAGAAGGGATAGCAATATCTTCCGTGGGCTTTTTGTATGCAAAAGTGAGAATAAAAAGATTGAAAGCAAGGTTGGTGCCAATTGGCACTAACTGGATGGAGAAGGTGTTACTCTCTGCCAGAGTGGAAGGAGGCCACTGTAGTATTCCAACCCATTAAAAAGGACTGTAAATCAAACTAGTGATACCTTATTTGATAACTGGAGCCTCAGGGATGCTGGGCTCCTAATCCTTTTCCTACATGTCACATTTCATAGTTCATGTAGTCTGTTGGACTTTACTTCTGGACTTTGACAATATCTGTACTGAGCTCTATGGCATATTCTCTTATTCCTTCAAGCCGTCCCCATGTCTGTTTGAATCAATGCTGAAGTTCAGAAGGTGCGATGAAGTCTCTCTCTTTGTCTATTTAAAAACAATTACAGTGAAAATGCAAAATGGTAATTGTGGGGCACCGGATGTGATGCTCTCGCCTTGTGTTCTCCACAGTCATGCCCATGTTTTCTGCATTAGCTACAAGGTACTATGGCTTCTCTTGTTCCCTGCCTTAGGAGGGCTCAATTAGAAGTAAGGCAGGGAGCACTGTATTTCAACAAGATAAGTGTGCCACATTAAAGGTAGCAGCTTTCTGTTAATAGCTAACCTAAAATCTGTGAGCTGTTATGTTCAAGGTAGGACCAGAGAGCTCAAAAAAAATAGCAGTCTGATCACCTGATGTGCTTCTCAACAGATCTCAGTCATAGGAAACATCTCTTACAGGGCCAGATGCCTGTGCCATAGCTGTGCTGGAGGCCTGAACTTGGGCACTGTGATAGATGGGCAGTCTGAGAAGCCAGCACAGGTCAAAGACAAAAGTAGCTTGTTGGGTAGATGGTTAGCTGGAATATATTCCCAGCTTCATCACTGATGTGCTGCACAGCCTTTGGCAGCTCGTACTATTTGTTTCCATCCTTTCTTTCTCTGTTTGTTGAAAATGAAAACATCAAGTCAAGAAATGTGCTGCCTAGTGCTTCTTTATATTGCTTTGGTTCTTACTGTTGCAGAGTCTGAACATCACATATTCTTTAGTTATTGACCTAGAACATCTTTATTCTTTTGTAAATACATGGACTTAGCATATTTTGTAGTTACACTTTTTATCACTTCCTACTTGTGCTAATATTAATTTTTCCAGTGCTGAATAGCTAGTTCAAGGGACCCAGAGAACCATAAAAATTCTATGCCAAAATAAGAACTAAAAGTTCTCCATACACTACACCAAATAAGAAATTAAATAAATAGGTCTCCTGGAGAAATTCAATACACCTTATTTTAAATTATCCAGATAGGAAAATTCATCCCCGCCAGCCTTCAATTTCAGAAGCTGATAACCTTTTTTAAGTTCACAGATTTTGCTAAAACATTTATCTTCAGGATCTACTTAGAAGGCTTCTGCTCAGAAAAAAAAAAA
>NW_008611340.1:0-12195 GCF_000691845.1 Merops nubicus
GGGGCAGAGGAAGGAGGGGGAGAAGCTTGGTAATACAGTGACAATGAAACATACGGTAGTCACACTGGAAAACTTTCTCCTTCATTAGCAGGGATCTGTTGAGTTTCTGCTCACATTAGGGTAATTAACACAAGTACAGATTGTTGAACATCTGTGCAGTTTAACTATATGGCCGGTTCCCAGGCTTTAAACAGGGCTGTGAGGAGCCAAATGCAAAGCAGTATGAAAAGCCCACACACTATTCATTTTACTGAAATTAGCATTTCTGGATGAAAGCTGATGTTGCACGTCGGCTATAAATTTCCTCTGGTCTGTTGCCAGGTTGGCTAATGATCTGAGGTTAGTGTTTGTTAATAATTTTTTTAAATTTGTTACTTTTAATATTCTGGAGGGGAAGTTTCTATCTCATTCTTCGTTTCTTAGAAGGCAAAACAAAAAGCAAGCAAAACAAAGCATATGGATATATTATATGTAATGTGCTTCTGATTCTTTTCCAGTGGAAACCCAGGAAGGAATTTCTGGTTCAGCCTCCGTCAGGGGCTGTTGCCTTTGTGGAACCACCAGGGCTTTCTAGTATTTCTGACCAAAATGCGGTTTTAATTTTCTAGCCTTGTTGTAAATGCCTGGGAGGCTCCGCTTACGATGTGTTGTAAATAGATGTGTAAATTAAATGCTGAGTTTTATCTGCAGGGTGGTGGTTGCACAGGTATTGCCTCTCTGCACATCACCATCCCATGACCGTGTCTGTATGCACACGCAGGGTCACCAGTATAAAGGTGTAGCTGTATTTGTGGAGAGCCTTCTGCGCTGATTATCCGAGAGGACTTGTTCTGCTGTGGCATCCTGAAGCTTCCTCCTTGCTCATTTTTACCTTGCCAGCTGAGAGCATCTGGGCCACGAGGCTTGACAGACTCCTGAGCATGCCGGCTAGCAGGAGCCAGCTCTCCAGAGGGCCCTTCACGCCACGATTACCTCTTACGCCTCGGTCCATCAGAGCCGCTCCTTGTTGGCCTTCAGGCTATGTACAAAGACCACTTAATGCGTCGGGGTCTTTGTTCTTTTCCCTGTGTGGATAGGGACAAGCCAAATTTTTCTGAAATGGATAATTGGTGAAGCTTTCTTCACAGGTAATTTATGGTCCTGTTTTTGATAGCAGATTTCAAGCATCTTTTCACTTTGCACCTAGAAGTTTTCCCTGTGAAGTTCAGGCCAATGGTTTTGACCAACCACAATTTTCTCTTCTTGATGCGATTCCTCTTGTGATGTTTTTCTAACCGTGTTCTGGTATTTTGCAGTGTTCCCAGTTGTGTGTTCGCTTGGCTGTTCTGGCTGTACCTATTTTTAAGCCTGTGAGCAATGTAACTGTGTACCTAAATACACAAGCACACCTGGGTTTGTATACAATTACATGAAACAAATTTGTACCACGCTAGACACTTTCTGTGGAAGTGTCTGTGCATTTGTATCCAGTGTGCAGGGTTCGCCAGGAGCCATAAAATCTTGTCATTCCAAAGTGCAGTGCACGGAGATCCTGCATGAGGAAGACACTGGCAAGATTTTATTAGTTGTAGTATCTCTTTCAGATACAGATTTTAACATATGCTGAAATGAAAAACACAGCTAACAAGGACAAAATCCTCAAAACTGACCTAATTTTTTTCCACAAGTGGAATTGCTGTAAGGTGGATAGCCCTCATAGCTGGGACAACAATTAGTGCACCATGTGTGTCAGGGCATCTTGTTTTAATGGAGAAGACATCCATGTGTGAAGATAAAAAGCCCACCAATGTGCATAAAAATAATAATCCTTATTAGCACTATTTTGTCCCTGCTGTTTTCACTAAGCAAAAAAAAAAACCTCATTCATGGTGGGTTTTTTAATGTAATCCCTGTGGGCTGATATGAACAGAGCTGACCTTTAAAAACCCTACTTAAATTTTAAAAGGTTTGTATATTTTTTTGTTTAATTGGAAAGGAAGGGACTTGGTGGCTTGGAGGAAATCTAATTCTTGCCAAGAGTGCTGTGATTTGGTCCTTTGGTTCACCTTCAGCTCCTGCTCTGTAATGGCTTACGCTCCAGCCCAGAATTTAGCTTGGCATCACTTGAAGTTGTTGGTGAAACTGTTGCCATCACACCCACGAGCTCCTCCACAGTCTGCTGGCAAACATCAGAGCTTGCAGAGCTTCGTATTTGTAACCAAAAAACCTTCTGGGACCAAAATACAGTCTTAGAATTCAGTCCTGAGAATGCCTGGGCTTAGAAGTACAGTCACCCACGTGCCTGTAAGAGCCCCGTAAATACTGTGCTCAATGTTTTGTCATGGCAGGATCACTTTCTAGAGAGAAGATGTCCCCACAAGACAGACCTGCTGAATTATATAAAACTGTGCAAGTTCAGTTAAATATGCGGTTTATTTTTTGAGGCACTAATTCAGTTAATCTAGTCCAAAGGGAGAGTCAGACTGGCCTACTTACTGTTGTAACAGTTTTGCAGATAACTATTTGTGTGTGCACAGGGGTATGCACCAGGTTGGTTAGGAAAAGAAAAATTGAGTGAAATGTTTATCTTCATTTGATTTCTTACCCTCTTCACAAAGGGTATCAGAAGGTGGCATGTTGTATGGTAGCCAGGGACGTGTAAGCTTGGAGAGCATCTGTTGCAGAAAGATGACAGAGGGCATTTGCCTCTTGAAAGAAACGTGTGCAGTGAACGGAGCATTGAGATTTCCTCTTTAGTAGTTTTGCCAAAAGTGTCCTGACCATTTGGATAAGAAATATTTGGTTAAACCTAAATTGGGGGCGGGGAGGGGAAGTGTGTTTTTTCTTGCTGCTGTTCTTTTCAAAAGAAAGTAAGACTTTTTACTTGGGTTTACACAGTAATATCTTAAATCAGTTACTTAGGCCCATGCAGACAAGTCTGAGGACAGACCAAAAGACTGAAAGAAGGAGGAAAAATTGTTGGAAGAGATTGGTCTTCAGGGAGACAAGAGAGCAGTTTTCTCTGGGACACTAACCTCTTTTTGAGTACGGGCTAGAATATTCCAGAAGCTGTACTACTGAAGAATGCATGCGTGGTTGAGGTAGGGGAGTGCTGACATTTCAGGTTTAGAAGATAGCTCCAGCAGTTTAGGTATTTGATGTATGTAAATGCAAATACCAAAATATTCTCATGCACTGTTTGTCATTCTCCATGCTGATGGCAAGAGTGTGGAAGAGGGCCATGCTCACAGGCTTTGGAGACGTGCTAGCATTGCCTAGTACAGGACAGTGCAACATGAGCAATTGTTTAAATTGATCACAGTGTTATTGTGTTTTTTTCTGGACTTGGTGATAGGGTTACTTTTGAGTACTGACAGAATTGTGTCACTTAAGGTGACGAGGATGTTCAGTCTTATCAACGTTAACATCTGCACTCCCTAGATTTGTACCCCAGGTTTCCCCACTTGCGTTACGTTTGGTCTCATTCTAGGAAAACCCAGCTCTATACAAGGAGTTATGCTCAGGGGAAAAAAAAAAAATAGTGTTTCTATTAAAACAAACAGGCAAAACTGGATTGTTTTCACTAACTACTAGGCAGAAACCAAAGTCACCTATTTGGGTATGTGGAATTGACCATGAAATTAAAGGGCTGCTGTATCTGCAGATACATTGCCAAAATGAAACAAAATTTTCCTTTATTAATGCTCCCACACTGCCTCAGCCCTACTTCTTTAGAGTATTTCCCAAAGACCAGACTTAAAATGCCTGTTCTGTTCCTGAAGAGCAGAAAATGGCAACGCATCCAGAGAAGTGGTTTCTGAATTCTGTAAGATCACAAAACTGCAGCTGGTGAAACAGAGCTAACAGCCTTCTTTTACATGGCTGCATCTGAGACCACAAATACCTATTTTGCTTGCAGTGAGACTGCTTGTAATGATTTTACTTGCACATTTTTCCAGTGTGTACACTGTCTATCCCTCCCGGACTGGGAGGCTTTAGGGCATGCACTTAGAAACTTGAGGACATAATTTTGGAGGACTCCAAACGTTTCGTTGAAGGTTTAATTTCCGTCATCATGAAGCTAACTTCTGCAGAGCAGCAAGCTCTCTTGTTCTTCTGCATGATCACTTGGAACAAGTAGTTGCATTTGTCTAAATACCTAAATAAACTCAGAGAACTTAAGGGCGTTGCTTTAGCTGTGCTGTGTATCCTTGGCCACCTCTCAGACCTTTATCAGACCCCAAACGCAGTGCCTCTTGCTAACCTTGCAGTCCCACGGTTGGGATTATCTCCATTGTGTAGCTGGGAAAACAGAGGCAGGTTTGAAATTACTTGCCCCAGGCCACCCAACGCCGACAATAGACCACATGGTCCCTCAGCACCTTTCTGTGCCAAAACTATCCTCTTGTGTTTCCGCGTGGAAAAACCAGCATAAGAGCAAGCGGATGGTGGTATTCGATGGGACAGCAGTGTGCGTTCAGTCCCAAAAGGCCATGGGACGCTGATGGATATTGCTGTGAAATTACAGTCCCCAAGCAGTGTGGAGGAGAGGCCGAGGTGGCGGTGGGAGCAGCCAGCAGCGCGGGCAGGGTCCGGCAGTCCCCGCGCCAGGCGCCACATTTGCATTCTGCTGCCGGGGAGCTGCTAGCTGCCACGGAGCAGTTTATATTCCAGCCCGCTCTGGCCTTGAATTATGCATGACCAATTTATCATGCCCCCAGCTGAAAAACTAATTGTGTCCCTGGGATATATTTACTAGAAATTGTAGTTTGCTGTGCTGGGGTCCCCAGAGTGTCCGGCAGAGCAAATGACTGGGAAGTTGGAGCGTGTTCAGAACAGGACTTCTGGCTCCACTGGAGCCACTGTGCTGTTGATAGATTTTTCACTTCGATTGCCTTTCTGAGAGTTTCCCCCCTCCTTCCTATTTTTCTTACACTGCATTACACTTAATGGGGCTGCAGGAGTCCTTCCAGTAGTCCCCGGTATTAAAAAGCACACCAATGTGCCTGAAAAAAAGGCAGTTTATTCAGGAAATGCCATTCAGGTTTGGGGAAGGGCACTGATTTCTTCTGCGTGTGGTTTTTCTTTTTTTTCATAAGCACAGTGTGGCTTCATGTAATGTCTCCAATTACTGTGAGCGTCCCCTCCCTCTCCAGGTCTAGAGTGATGAGATTCCCTAATTACTGTCATTTGAACGAGAGGTTGGGGAGGAGAGGATTTCTTTTTCTCACACAAAGCTCGTGGGGTGGGCTTAAGCTTGCAAATGGTATTACCACCAGGTCTGGCGAAGGAGCGTGGCATGCTCCAAACCAGATTCCTTAGCAATGAAATGCCATCTGTCAAGCCTGTATCTGGCTGTAAACCCTCTCGTAAGGTAGAGCTGAGCCATGAAGATCATAGGTGGGGGCGAGGTTTGAAAGGGAAGGAGGTAATTCACTGATAAATTAATCACAGAGTTCTGTCTGTCCTCCCCCACTTGTCACGGGAGGAAGATGTCAAGGAGTTAATCACAATAAAGGAGTCAACAGTAACACGACTTCAGAGCCTGAAGAGCCCCTCTGGAATCTTGTGCTCTTCTTTATCATCCTTCTCATCCAACCTTGTCCAGCCCCTCCGGAGGCTGAGCACAGCGAGGAGCCCGCGGCTCCGAGGGCAGCCGGAGCCGTGCCAGCTCCTGTCCGCACGGCTTTGCGGCTGGCAGCCCAGGAAGGTAAACTGGGAGAGGCTGGGACTGCAGGCTGGGCTCTGGAGAGGGGTCACTCCTCCTCCGCAGCGGGCAGGAGCCTTTCCACAGCCTTGCTGGAACGGGCTGTGCTCTCCCACTGCTTCAATGGGATTCAGTGCGTGTCCTTTTGAGGGGGGAGCCGTAGGAAGTTAATTAGGCTGGAATAAAGGTGCTGGCAGAGGTGCTTTCTTAAGTTAATTCAATATGTAATTTGTGGAAGCTGTTTGCAGCAAGTGTGTGCATGGGAAGTAGAAAGAAGTGAAGGTGGTTTCATTTTAGTTGTTTCTGAGTATCAGGGATCTGTATCAGCTTTTAAACATTCAAAAGATCTCTCCAAGTTCCTTCTGGTTTCCCAAATTTGTATTCATCATCTGTTCCCCAAAAAGATCCAGTGAGAAGATTTTGTTCAAGTGACTACGTGTCTTGATGCAGAAAAAGTAGAGCAGAGCTGCTGTGTGATGAAACCATGCTCCTTTTTGGTGAAATACATGATACAACCAGCATAAAAGTGGATCAGAAGCTTGTAAAATCTGATCAGAGAGAAGGCAGAAACAGGTTTTTCCCTGAATGCAACTAGCCACAGTGAAACCAAGACTACAGAGTTCAAGGTTGGACTGGACCACCAAATCTACCATGTCTGTCTCCTCAAACCCTGGTGAACTGGAAATAGGCATGAGTCTGGAGTTATGGTGTTGAATCCTACGAGGACTGTAAGACTGCCTTACTCCCTTTAAGCTATTGCATCTACTGATTCCCAAAGAACAGTGGGCTGGTAGTGGAGCCCAGCATTTCAGTGGGTCTCTGGACAGGGAGGCAAAGGAAATTTCAAAGCTGGGTTGTACAGAGTACGTTACAGTGTGTTTTTCTGGAGGTGTTGTAGCGCTTGGGAATTAACTGTGCTTTTTGAGCAGTGGGGAGAATGGAAGACAGACAGACTGGGAGATAGGATGGAGACCACTTTTGTGTAGCAGCAGCTGTACCATTACGGAAAGGGTAGGGTAGGAAACAATGCAAATTGCAGCATCTTTTGTTAGTGTTTTTAGCTGCAGCGGCTCAGTGTCTGGATGCTTTTGCCCTTTTATTATTCAGAATGAAACACATTAATGAGTCCAGGTTATGCCCCTTGTGCTGATGGTTCTTGCTAGCTTGTTAATGATCTTGCTAGGTTTTAAGTGCCTACAAATGTATTTTCTCAGATAACTTGAGTTCAGGGCAGCCATCCTTGGCAGGGTGTCCTGATTTCTCCTGTGAATCTTCCATGTTTTGTTCTCTTCCAGCCCCTGTTAACTTTGTATAAACTGAGGAAAAAAAACCTGGCTCTGTGTTGCCTTATGGATATTGCTCTTCCCTGAACCTGCCTCCTGTGCTCTTTCCAAGGGAGCTTGTCTGGCTGGCAATATGCAGCTTCCGAGTGGCTTTACTGGTTTTATTTCCTCTGTTTTATTATTCAAGCCCTTTTGGCTTTACTGCTTTTTTTTAGTCTGTTGCTGTGCTGTGCTCAAGTTGCTTGAGCTATTTGGTTTTCTCCCATTTGTTTTGCTGGTGCTGTGGTTAAGGTGGTATGAGAAGCTGCAGCACTCCACAGGAAAGGTCAGGTGCAGAGGAACCCACAAATAAGCCATGACAGCAGCCCAAAGGATGAATACAAGGTGGTGGGCTTGGGGTAGAATAGAAGTCAGCATTTATAAGAGCCTGAGTGACACAAACTGACCTTCTCAGTTTTTTTTCTCACCCGACAATCTATCCTCCTTCCTTTACTGCTTCTTCCTCTCTCCCTCACGTAGCTGGGATACGCTTCACTGTCAAGGTTCGTTTAATCCCATGCTTAAAGTTAGGTACATAGAGAAGAAAAGTTGTGATCAGCAAAGAGAGAGAGGGCTTATGTGCTTTTTTAAGAAGGGGAATTTTTTTCTTCAAGTTTAAGGGAAATTAAGACAAAATACAATTTAAACATGGTACTTGCTACCACAGCTTCAAATTGGTGTGAACACATTAAAACACTGTTCTGGCTTGGGAATTTCAGGGGTGGGGTTAAGTCCGGTGTCCTCAGCACAATATATTTCTAAGTGTCAACATGTTCCTCCAAGTCAGGAACAAGACCTAACAGAAATAAATGGGGGAGAGGGGGCAACGCATTTTTTTTCTCCTGATAAAACCGTGGAAGCATCTCTGAAGACGTGTGCCCATAGAGCAGCACATCCGTATCCCTCCCTGGCCGCGGGAGCTGTGGAGGAATTCTGAGGGGATGCGGGAGAATAAATCTCACTGCTCTGAGAAATCCTGAAAACGTCCATCAGAAACGCTGCAAGTATTCGGAGGCTGCTGGAAGCGTTCCAGCATCAGAGTCTTTGTCTCCATCCATCACAGGCACTGCAATCTTTGTGCCCCCAGCTTCAAACAAGGGCTTCACGCTGTCCTTGCAATCTGCCTTTATGCAGCGGAGTGTGGAGGCTTCTAATTACGCGGCCGCGGTGCGCGGCGGGGGGGACGGCGTGCTGGGCCCCGAGCCGCGCACCTGATTAGCCGTTGCCGAGGTCGTTAGAAGGGTTACTCCTGAGTTTAAGCCTGCTCCGCAAGACCCCTAATTATATGCTGCTCTGCAAGTTGCATTAAAAAGAAATTGTTGAAAAGACAAAGGACAGAATAACATTTCCTCCCTCGTCTTCCCCTCTCTCCCCCCCTGCAGCACACACAGACACGCTCCCCCACCTCTCCCTGCTGGGCCCAGAGCTACTTCTCACGCTTGAGTTGGTGCAAGCTCTGGTAAAGCCATTGAAAGATGCAGCAGGGAGACAGAGCGCTCCCAGGGACAGAGGGAAGCAGAAGAGGAAGCCGAAGTAAAATGACCCCCTCCCAGGTAGATACAGCCAGGCGCTGCTTGCTGAAGGAGTTGTCCCACAGAGCAGAATTAGAGAAGAGATTAACCGTCCTTTATTGTTTTGTTTCACTTCCTAGGGAGCAATGTAATGTGGTTTCTTCCATCGTGAAAAACCTGCTTCAGCTGGAGCTCCGGGAAGCCTGAATCACTATAGATAACACATTCAAAGTGCGGTATCCCTTGCACATGCTGCCAGTTCTCATTTTAATCTCCCCAGACATCAAAAAAATTAAAATGTAAAATTCTAAGCTCTACAGTTGAGTGACGTGAAGGCTGTACTCGATGCAGGGCCATTTCCGAATCTGGGACATGCACACATGTGTCCATCCCTGCCAGAGATAACGGGTTTGTGTGTGCTTTCCATGAGCCCATGAAGTGTACCACTAGCAGAGATAGGGAATTGAATGGCTTCTTCATTACCACATGTCTGGACTACTAATGAAACTAAACCCAGGTTGATAACAGTAGCACTAAATATTTCCATCGCTTCTTGGTGCGATGGTAAGGTTTTCAGTTTATGGTGGAGATTAGTGCAGGGGTTTCTGCAGTACCAAGAGTAACGTTTTTTCAGGATTGCTCTTTCCTGGGGTATTTTTTTTACTTCTGTTGGCATTACAGTAGCACCTGAAAGCCAGAGTGACAGACCAGGATTTCACTGCACCTGGTGCCACACAAACATGGAGAGGGAAAAAAGGATTCTCTGCTACAGATTGGGGTTTTTTGAAACATGGCTATGGGGTTTTTTCATTGCTTTTGTAGCTGTAGAGAAGCTCATATTTGAACAGGAATTTCAAAGACAAAATGTCAAAGTTTGAGTCACTCCTGTACTGGAAAAGCTTGCCGACTGCCATACTATAGTTTGCTCTAATCTGTGAGCTTTAAACCTTGCTCAGTCTCTGGAATATCTCAGTTGTAGTGCTCCATTGTATGCTCCTTATTTCTTACTAGTTTGCCTTCATTTTATTCTGGCGTGCGACACTGGATTCACTGCCCTCCCAGGGCACTAACAGTGAGGAAACTTCAGCTCCTCCTGTCCGATGTGTCAGGCTTTTCCCCCTGCCATGTTTTCATGTATCGTCTCTTTATGTGGTGAGGCAGGTCCCCATGACAGTGGTGGCTGGGGCTGTGGGTGGCATGGCTGGAGAGCTGGTGGCACAGCACGTTACTCCTGGGCTCCCTTCACAGCACCGGGTCAGGCACTGGGGGAGAGGCTGAGTGTGCTTCTGCAACCCACCTTGCTCCATCCAAGGCAAGGTCTGAAATGTCTGGTCAGTAACCCACAACCTTCTCTATGCATTGGCTTGATATACCCCTTTACTTTCTTGTGTACTGCCTTTCTCTGATGCCTGTTAAAAGATGCCTTAGGTGTGGTTGCTGTGGGGCCTTGTTCTGGCTACCTACCCAAGAGCAGGTGGAAAATAGCCCTTATCCCACTTGCAATGTTATGTGGCTTTTATATTTTGGTAAGATGACACAACAAAGATATCAGCTGCCTTGAAATTACGCCAGAGAGCAAAATCTTTGTTTCAAATGATATTTGGAGATCTTCCAGTCATCGTTCATATTTTAATGGCATCTGTGTCTAAGGTAGTTCAAAATATCTTTGATTTAAAAAAAAGTCACGTTGCTTGAGCTGGGACTTCAATGTTGTCTTGAAGCTGGGTGCAGGAGTGCTGGTACCTGTTTAGTCAGTGGTACTTTCCTTGTCTTGCACGTAGTTAGTTCCTTGTCTTCGGTTAGCACAAGTCTGTTCTTGGCTTTTCTGGTTTTGTTCTGTGATATCTCCCTGCTTTAAGAGGTGCAAAGAGCAATTGCATTTTTTTGCATGCATGGTTTGTTGGTTTCTTCGACCCCAAAGTCCCCAGTCTAAAGCTGAGTCATTTTTCTGCTGGCACGGACTTGTGCAAGAGGCATTACTCAGAGATGGCAGATAGTCTTGAGGCTTCAGCCATGTGTTGAACAGTCTCCAGAGTGACTGTCTTGCTCATTTTACCGGTTTGGAAGTAAAAGAACTTGAAATGTAGTAGTAGTACAGATAAAAGTGAATATCATTATAACATTCTTTGAACCCCTGGACATACACAAGACAGTGAAGCAGGCAGCACATTTAGCCATAGCTTGCTTAGCAGAAGTCTGACTCTGTAACTCATTTCCTTGAGCAGATGAATACTGGCTATGAGCAACTGCTGCTTTTGAAGGACAGCACTGTGGCTTCTATCTGCCAAGGAGGGGTAAAAGGGGCGTGATGCTAACACCTTGCTTGAGCCATGACATTTTTAATAGGATCGTTTTCCCTGTCTCACCATCAAAACTGTCTAAATTCTTGCCTCTTGTCTCAGAAATCCGTCTCTCTGTTATGGAGGCCAGCTAGATATCAACTCAGACAAACTAAATGTGGCTCACAGACCTCTGGAAAGGATAGTTTAGTATTTGTTATATTTTTACCATGGATATCTTTCCATTGAGTGTTGGAGGTAGATTTACGCTTCAAACCAAATAAGCGCTGGCTGAGAACAAGTATGTGGTTTGTGCTAATGGAGGTGAACCAAGAGGGCTTTGATGGAGCTTTATTTCTCTCTTAATTATTTTACTGTTACAAAGATGAGACCTCCTGGCTGTAGCCTGTGCAGAATTGAAATATCCACCATAAGACACTGTGGTAGCAAAGCAAAATAGCATGCTTGCACTCACGTGAGGTGCTGATACACTGTGCCCAGGAAGACGTGTGCTGAACTGATGCAAGCCCTGGTCTTACAGCTGGTGTTGATCTGCAGTGACCTGGCCCAGCAGAAGGGTGTGCTGCCATGTATCATGACACTGATTCCCCCCTGAACTGCTTCATTTCAGCACAAATAACTTCATACTTGGCAATGGCTGCTGCAGATTTATGTTGTCATGTGTTTGTGGCAATGATCTACACCCACTTCAGTTTGCGATGTGGCAAAGTGTATTGATACAACCTGGTCTGTGTGGACTTGAGGTGAGGTGAGGGAGCAAGGGAGGGGATACAGGTGAGATGATGAACGCTGCTGGTTGTCTGAATTCACGTGGAGCTTCTTAGCTGCAGCTTCCTGAGCAGTTGTGAATTTTTCTATTTGAAAAACTCAAGGCAAATCTTTTTGCTCTTCTAAAGCTAAAGAAAATATTTGTGTTCTGATTGTGTTTACATTTGAAATAAGGGATGAGCAGGTGGAAGAAAATGACTTCTCTAGTTCAGGCCCTGTGCTAAAGCAATGGGAAGAGGAAGGAGGTGTGAAGTCCTAGAGTCAGCGGTCATGAATCAGAATCAAAAGATTATGGGGTGAAAAAGAAGGGGAAAGAATAGAGTTTCTTGTGTGTGCCTTCTAGGTAGTTGAGCTTTCTGACCACACAGCTCCCACAGCCTTAGAACTGTGACCAGACCTGTGTATGGAAAGTTTCCTTTTCTAACATTTCAGCCTCTCAACATTGCTCCCCCAGTCAATCCCTTCCATTCTTCAGATTTGATACGAGACACATACATCTTTAAAATATTGTCAGTGGCCACTGCTCTGCACCTTGTCTTCACCAGCGCTTGTGCTGTGGCTGTGACCGGTGGAGCTGGACCAGCAGGAGGCCAGTAGAGGTTGGTTCA
>NW_008611340.1:12226-14236 GCF_000691845.1 Merops nubicus
CAAACACGAATTTCTGCCTCCTGACGTGCTACAGGAAGCCCTGCAAATGGAGCAGTATTAAGTCTGAACCTTGCAAAGATGTTTGAAAACCGGCAGAGCGGGTGGCTGGAAGATTAACCCTGCACGAGGACACTTTGGAGAGCAGAGAGCCACAATAGCTGTTTCAGTGCCAGCTTTGTCCTAGCTGCCAGAAGGGACTTTGTCAGGGGAGTCCTTTGCCTTGGTAGTGGTCTCCCAGCTGCTGGAACAATTGCTTGAGACCACTGGCAGGCAGCACAATTAAAGCAGCCTTTAGGCTGCTTTATTTTGCATGGGCAGTTATCCAGGTCCAAGAATTGGCTCAGCGTGGAAAGATGTAGAAGGAAGTTTGCCATATTGTGCCCTTCCTCACTACATCTCTCCTTCGTCTGCGTGCAAGGATCCAGCCTGGCTTTGTAGCTGATCTGTGGTCACCCCAGGTTGCAGTCCATGAAACGCTCCCGGTACCTCCGCGTATTGATTGATGTGACAATTTAGATAATTTTTTTTCTTCTACATAAAGGAGACATTTGATTGAATTAATTGTCTAATTTATTGCCTGCCGAACTGGGATTTTTAGTTGTATGAATTAATAATACAAACCAAGACCACCCTTAAAAGTTTAACCCCTTTCCTTTCTCTTAAACTCAGTTGCAGCTGTTAGGTCACATTCACAAACCACAAGTAGTGTGGCTGCTGCTAACAGAGTTAGTAATTCCCTGTCAGGATGGAGCTGCAGGAACCAAACAAGGCCACTGGCTCGTCCTTTGGTTTCTTCTATAGACCAGATAGAGCCTTCCCTTTGTATTGTTAGAAAGAGGAGCTAGGAGGTATGTTTACCCAAACGGATTTTTGTCCTGGTGGGAATGGCCCTCTTTTGCTTTCCTCTGCTTTCTTTATGTGAGTATGTAAATATATGTAAATGTATACAAGGGCTTGGATTTGCCCTCTTCATCTCCCCCTCCCATGTATAATGTATGTGTTAAACACGTAATCATTAATCAACTTTGTGGGGAGTGGAGACAAGAAGGGCTCTTTGATGATAGATGTATACTTGTGACTGTGCTTGTATGCGTGTTTATTAGGCAGCACGGTGCTATCAAAAGAAACTCCAGGTCCCCGAGGATAAGAAACAGCATAGGGAACAAATGAAGAGGAAAGAAATCCAACCCCTTACTGTAAAACCCTCTGTCTTCTACCATCTGTCTCCTTTTTTGGAGTGAAATAAATTGAGGAGCAATCTTTGAATGAGGTGCTTGTTTGTAATGCACAGAAACGTTAATGTAGAGCAGAGGCAAAGTTACGGTTGACATTGGCTCTGATGGCTGGGGAGTGTTGGAGACAGGGTGACATGGTTTCTTTTGTTTGTATGTGCTGGAAGAGGTTTAGAGCAGAAAAGGTTGCCGTGCACCCATCTTTTTCTTAGGTTTTCATATCATGTTTGATGTTGTGGAAGGCACAGATTAAAGGTGGTCATTGCCCTGAAAGTGTTCACAACAAAGACAATGAAAACAGCGGTGATTTTTTTGTAAGTACCCAGCTCAGAACATGCTGCAGAAGGCCTTGGGGTGCTGGAATTACCTGTCTGGAGATCAGGGTGGAGGTGTAGGGATTGAGTTCTTTGCATTTCTCTTCCTGTGAGATACACCAGTAAGTCTTGGGACCTGACTGCTTGGATTGGACATAGGAAACCAAATATTTCCATGGTTGTGTGAAAGGAGAGCTTAGTCAGTCTTGCAGAGTTGTTTGAACAAAATTGTGTTGTCCAAAAAGATAAAGTTAGAAGAGATATGTGGGGCGGGGGGAATTAAAAATACAAATTATTTAATCTCCTTAAATTATTTTTCACTGCAGTTACTTAGCTTGTGAACTTGGCAAGTGCCTATTTTGAGAAATACCTAGTAAAATATGTCTCTTAAACGGGCTTTAGAAGTGTGCGATGCCCGCTGGGCGTGGGGCTGCTGCGGGCTCTGCTGCGGGCTCCCGTGGGGC
>NW_008611341.1:0-12674 GCF_000691845.1 Merops nubicus
GCTAGATTCAACTCAAACTGTGCCTTTACAGAGTCTTTCATTTGTTGCTGTCTGAAACTTTTTTTCCCCAGTGGCAGGAAAGAGGAAGGAGAGAGAGAGGAGAAGAAAAAAAAACCACACACCTGAGCTCTACATGACTCTAAAAATCAAAATGACAATTTTTTCTTATCCTGTCAGTGAAACACTTTCCATGTGGTTTTCATTGTCAGCCAGTAATTTTTCTAATGTATCTGGGTTTGTCATGAGCAAACAGAGTGATGCCTTGATTTCCATACTGCTGCAAAACTTAGTTGTGAACTCATCAGGGAAGGTACTATATTTCTAGTCTTTTTTTCCTAACTGGGACTATAACTCAGTAAATAACCATAGTGCCATGAGTGTCCTTGCTCTTTTATTAGGTATTAGAAGAGTATCTATACAGCCAGTTGTTTTAACATCTATAGTGGATGTTTCGTTTTGGAGAATCATTATCTCTTGTCTAAAGATGAAAGTTAAGCTCAAGTACGCTTGCTCAGCCCCTTGTTAGTTTACTTTAAAGGGAAAATGAATACTCCCATTCAAGCCAGCTTTCCAGGTATGTTGTCTAAATTTTGATTAATTATTTCCTCTGTCCATGTAGTTTCCAAATCAGCCAGCAGATTCAAAAGGCCTGAGTATTGGGTTCAAGACCCACAGCCTGCACATTCTCTCCCTCCTCTTCCACAGTCCAGGAGTGAAAAGTTGCTCATAAGCAAAGGTGCTTTTTCATCAGACACCTTAGAAGCTGGCACTTGACAGATGGAAGTTAAAAAAGAAACATGTTGGCTTCCTGAGGCATGTCTTAATTTGTTGCTCAGCTCAGTTTGTTTCACTTTGAATGGTTCACTCAGCTGAACTCACAACTAAAAATTAACACATGGAGGGGAACTTAAAAATTCCAACAAAGTTTTGACTTGTTGGGACTCCACAGCCAGCACCTGGAAACTCCTGAGAGGCCAGTGGGCAACCTGGAAAAAAAAAAAAGGTTTGATCCTTCCCAATGAATATATAATAGAGAATACAAAGGAAAACTTGCAAAGAAAAGGATTAAGAATATTAAAGACTGGTTTTGAGTCACCCTTGGTTCACCTTACCCTCGTGGGTACTGGCTTTTGCAGTCAGAAATGGTCATAACTGTATGGAGCAGAGCTGTTTTTTATTTGTAAGCATGCATTTCTGTTGTTGTTTCAAATGCCAGCTAGAGAGCTCATACCTGCCTGTTGGAGCAGTCCCCACCATTGGTCAGCAGTCATTGCTCAGGCATCAAATTTTTACCCTATGTTTTCTAAAAAAATAAATGTTTAACAAAAACTGAATATGAGATTAATTTATTAATTGCCATGCATAAAGATAAGGAAAAGTAACAGGAGGTCTATTTTCTTGCTGCAATCTTCAAATAATCTGTGAAAATCAAAAGGGGAAAAAAAAACACTTGACAGAATAATCTTGGTCTGGCTGGAGATGTTCTAAATGTTCAGAGGCTGTTTCCATCACTGTTTTTTATTATTAATGGAATGAGATGGAATAAGTAGCTGTAAAGGCAATTTACAGTTATTTACTTTTCTTTTTCAAATCTCTTGATAATTTTTCTATTAGTCTTTGTAGTATCTCTTCTGTGATAACAAACAGAAAAGAATTTTCTTAGATAAAGTAGTCTCTGGGGGAGAGATGGAAAGAAAATATCTCTGGGTACTATTTGATGAATTCACTTCACAGAGAATTCACTTTGTATTCATGAGTCAATGTCCCTCTTACTTGTTTCTTGTAAATACTTACACAAGCATCCTACTAAGGATTTTGTGGAACCAGCAGGTTTCTTGGGGAGTATTCCCCCAGCAAGACCCCACTGCCTACCCCAAGAGCTCCTAGGGAGGTGGGTCACTGCAGAGCAGTGAGGATGTTGTGTGGTACCCAGTGTACACTGCAACTCCTGAGCACCTAAAGCAGTAGCACTGATAGCAAATTCACAGGCTGAACTACATTAGCATGAGCTGTCTAGAAAATAATTTTTAACAAAGAAGTTAATTAGAAAACCCACCGTATGTGTTTGTAAATTTGGGGAGGAGAACTAAATATTAAAAAAGAAAAACATTTTGGCCACTGCTGCATTGACAATCCAGACTGACTCTATCTTCCATGCTTTCTTTTAAGGTATTTTACACTTTGGAGGCTGTTATACAGATGTTATATGTCTATTTTTAGTTTGCCTGAAGTCTGTATAACTACAGTGAATGTTTTGCTGCTGTCAGCAATGGGCCCTGCTCTGCAAGACAAACAGACCCCTCAGCTGGCACAGGTAATAACTTTAACTGCTTATGCTTAATGGTGAGGAGTTCCCACTATGTTCCATAAACACAGCAGAATTTTCCACATTTATTCCTGTGGCAAACTCCTCAGTATGTTTTGTGCTACTTCCTAGAATCAAAACAGATAAGATACTTCCCCTAGCCCTTGGTGTAACCTCCTGGGCATCCCAGCTTTTGTTGATCATCTTCATCATCATCAAATATTCACAGTTTGTGGGCTCAGGTTTTTATTTATTTTTTATCATCTCCCCCTCGAATTGCTTTCTTTTCTGGTGGTCATTGTCTGGTCCTTTTGCAGGATGCATCTCTGGCATGTTTCCATCCAAGCTCCAGTAGCAGAAAGATAAATTTCATTTCTTTTTCCTGCCTCTCTTATTTGTAATACTTTCTGCTAAATTAGACATTCAAAGTGTACCTTATTTTGAGTCTTCAGAGAACAGCGTATGCATCTTTCCATTTGTATTTGCTCAGTGATAATTTTGGGATATGGCTCTTCAGTTTTAGTCAAGCTTGGAATGCAGAAGCAACCTGAACCCGGTGTCCAGGGAGCAGAATCAGCCCTCTAACAATCCCTAGTGCATCATCCTGACTTTGCATGACAGAGCTGTGACTTTGTACTCCAGTGCAACATGCTGGAGCTAAACCTTTATTTGCTGTGTCTGGATCTGTGCTTTAAAAAAAGAGGGGAAAAAAATAGCCCACTTGCACTTTCTTCTTTGGCAGAACAGAGGTAACTTGCTTTATAGAAAAGCATCAGCCCATCGTGATTGATCCATGAAACGCACTGTCCCTGCTGTCTGCACAGGACAAAAAAGGGAACAGTGAGCTGCTCTCGCTGTGTGAGCAGGTTTTGTTGTGCCAGCGTGTCCTTTCTGCAGCAAACCCACCAACAGACAGCTCAGCAGGCCCTGCGAAGCTGTTCAGAGATGCCTTTACTGCTCAGGTCCAGCCAGATTAATGAAAACAACCAGTAGGTTCAGGAATTCCTTTCATACTGGTTTTGCAAATCTCTACTGAGGTGTATGTTAGCGAGGGGAAACCTTATGTGGGCTTATCCTATTTACAACTGACATAAAATACAAAAGTTTGGGGGATGGGAGTGAGATGCGTGTAGTGTGTTCTATGTTTGGACATCCCCAACAGAACAAAAAGGCAAAAAAGTGCTGTAGTTGAAGTAAACTCAATTTCCTTTCAGAATAAATTTAAGGCAAGTGATTCACTACAGCACTGTCACCCAAGGGAACGAATACAAGCAGCTCTGCACGCTGCAGAGGTGACAGGTAAACTGCTGGCTCCTGGAGACACCATGTGAGATAGCCTGAGGGCTGTTGAAGGCATGGGACCTTCTGTGCATCTAGCTTGTCCAGAAAGACCTTTAAGCCAAATGTTTTGAGGTAAAGTATGGCCATTGGACTTGCATGCTCTAGAAGAGGTGCTGTGATGTCACATGGACAGGCAAGTTCTGACACCTGAAGCACAAGGAAAGGCACAGCCCCAGGGGTTACTGAACCTTAGAGCATCCTGAAGAGCAGCAGCTGAAAAAAGTGGATTTGATCCTGAGGTCACTCCAGTTTTCAAATTAAATGCAGATGTTACTAACAAGCTGGTTGGTTTTATTTGAGCAATGTTTTGCTCTTTGGAGAGGTAAGCCACAGAAGTGACATAAAAAAATACAGGCAGCAACTCCTTATTTTGCCAGCACTTGCTTTTGGTGGCTCTCAGATCTCTTTCATCAAAACACTAATTTGACTGCACAGTGTTACTTAACAGTGTAACCGAGGACTTGCTCATGTAAGTGAGGACGTAGTAGGATTAAACTCAGTGTTAAACTTAGGAATGTAGCGAGAGAAAGTCACAGGAGAAAAAATTATCTGTTGTTTATTCTGACTGAAAACCTGCTATTCATTCAATGATCCATAGCTTTCTTTAGATATAAACAGAATATTAATCAGCCTTACCATTGGGATTTTTTTTTTCTAAATATGCTTTTTAGCTATTCTCTATATGAATATCAGAAAAAGAGCATACAGCAAAATAAGCAGATTCCCTCTGCATTTTTGCAGATTGATTTCTTAGAGTTGTATCTCCATGCATTGATCCTTCTGTGATCCATCACTGTTGCCTTCCATTTAGGCAATACCTATAAGACCTGTAGACCAAATCTGAAGCAGGTAAGGAGGCCTTTGCCCCTCTGATCATGATCATGGAGGAATGACCTCAAAAGCTCCTCACCTGCATTAGCCCAGAAATACAACTACTGGTGTGGAAGAGCACTTTCCTATGTTTCAAGCCCTAGCAGTTTGGACTGAAACAGCATCTTTCTCTTAAACTCCAGATTCCTCCACTGATATTTTGTGAGCCAGCACATTTGCAAAAATAATATGAAACTGGTTAATCAATTGTTTTTAGCTGGAAAGCAGTTTAGGACCCAGCAATGGAAACTGTATAGTCTCTGGTAGGGAGGGTATCTCATCCCATAAGGACACAGCAGTGCTTTGCTATGTTATTCTTTCAAATGGTGTTTCTGCACTATGAGGTGAACCTGAAGCGATAGCCTAGCACAGATAGCAGGGCTCCTGGAGAAGGATGGGTCATGAAGGAGACTTCTCTGCTGTAGACCTCTGCAATTGCAGAGGAAGAGTGAATTCATGGAAGGCTGTTTCTATGTACTCACAGAGGAGAAGGAGGAGGGAAAAAAAAAAAAAACCACACACACCCCAAACCACAACTGCTTTGGGAAATGGACTAGAATTGGAAGGGACAACATTTCGCAAAAGATTTGAGGCAGACCAGCTCCAAGCTGCCTCAGGGCTGTATTCCCCATGGCCAGCCATGCACAAGTGGAGTGCAGTGCATGGGCAAGAGACAAAGACCTGCAGAGACTGCGACACCTGTCTGAGCTGTGTCTGACTAACGCACCTGCTTTGCTGTATTTTCCACCTTAATGACACTTTTGTGGTTTTTTTTTTCTCCTCTGTGAAAATTTCCTCCACTTCTCATACTCATTCCTCATAGGTAAGACATTGGTTTTGTGCAGATGTTTGCAGATGAGATTCCCCAAATTTTATAAATTCCACTATCTGATGATAGACTTTAAATTGCACCTACTCAGTGTTGCTGACAGCAACATCTAGCGTGAGAGTAATATGGAGGTAGAACAGCATCCACAGAATCACAGAATGAGTTGGGAGGGACCTTTGAAGGCCACCCAGTCCAACCCCCCTGAACTGGGCAGGAACATCTTCAACTACAGCAGGTTGCTCAGAGCCCCGGCCAATCTCACCTGGAATGTTTCCAGAGATGGGGCTTCTCCCACCTCTCTGGGCAACCTGGGCCAGGGTCTCACCAGCCTCAGTGTAACCATCATCCATCACCTATTGGTCCTCCTATAGTCAAACACAACTTCACACCTCACTGTTCATGATCATCTGTGACTGTGTGTGAGTGTTCATTTAGGTTTATTACTGCTACATTTAGTAAGTTCATTTTCAAGCTGTCTTGTATACTTGTAACTGCATTTGGAGATCAGTGTCCAACAAAAATACATTTTTCAAAAATACTCCTTCCAAGAGGGGATGAGTGGAAAAAAAATATTATAAATAAAACAATTTGCCCTGGTGATTTTATTGGAGTGTGTAGGAAAAAGGGTTTTAATTTACCTCAGTGAATGAATTTTTATGATATGCATCACTTGAAACCATACTTGTGATGAAATGAAATAATTAAAAAATATATTCTCCTCCTCTTATTGTATTTAGATTAACAAAGTAAATGAAAATCCAACCTTTTATCTGACATCAAATGGTATTGCATTTTGGAGCTAAATTGGGCATTCATCTTTTTCTGGTGAGTTTTGTGAAGCTTAAAACATACCTTTCTTTGTCTCCCTTTCCTTCCTTCTTGTGTTTCTGAATACCAGTAAATTAAAGATGACTAGAAACTGGAAATGCTTTCAGAAAAGGTCTTGAAATTCACACACATGCACACAAAAGAGGGAGAGAGAGAAATATAAGCCCTCTTCTTTCATATTAGCATCACAATCAAGCAATTATTTGGTATACTTCACATAATTTCTACCAACTCTTTTTTTGGGGAGCTGCATTAAAGGACATATTTTACACTAATCTCAATTTACAGAATTGTACAACAGCATTGTTCTAATCCTCTCTTCCCCAGGGTAGGGAAAAAAAACTAACTGGGCAAATAACAAGTTCCATAGTCTGTAAAAACTCTCAAGAATTTTTTTTATATGAGAAGTCACTTAAAAACTAACACTGTCAGATAGAAAGTGTTTTTAAGGAAAAAAAATGGTAGGAAACAATAACACCAGTGAAAACACTCGTGAATGATAATGAGGGAGTTATAGGGAAGACAATCATTTTCATTCATTTCCATGTACTTTTGCGTTGCTACAAGGGAATTACCTGTGTAACTGAGACAAGAATCAAACTCGACATCTCCAAATGATAAATTGCCCTTGGCCAAATTTTGTCACTGATGCAGATAGGAGCAAGATTTCCCCATGACTGCATGGATGGCACAGGCTGCAGAGTCAGTTGCAGGACATGACTGTTAAGAGGAAAGATGGGTAGCGTAGGAAAGGGCATTATGACCTATTTTATCCTTGTGCCTTCTAATTCATAGACCTGTTTTTTGTGACATTGCTTGTTCTGGGCTGATTTTGTAATCTTTTCATTCTTTAACAGACAGCCAACACAAACCTGACAAAATTGCGCGCTTGGCACTTTGTATGTGTCAAGTACTTGACAGCAACATTTTGCTTGTAGTTTACCAACACCTGCCTCTGAGAGATCAGCCAAAAGCATATTGCTGTAATCCATCTTGTGCTAAAATGTATGAATTAAGTCTCTGAAGGTATCTGGTCAAGTCGAGGGCAAACACAAGCAATTCTCCTTTGCCTCTCTCGGTGCTAAAATATGTGTATGCTTGAGAAGGGAGGGCTACAGCTCATGAAACTCAGTGTGGCTGCAGAATAGCACCACAAGCAGTAGGTCAAGTATCTATCTAATGCTATTTTGTGCTCAGAGAAGCAACAAGCAGTTGTCTAAATGAAAACTGAGTAACGATATGGAAAAGCAGCCCCGTGTACTTTCTACCATTCTGTCTTTGTTGGGGTGGAGGTAGTGTAGCCGTTGGAAATATAGCAGACAGACATGTCTGGGGTTTCAGCTAACATCTCAAGAGTTGAATCAGTCATTCCTAAGTGCATCTAACCCTGTAAGTCTATTTCTGTGGCTTTCAGCTGATGTGGTGCCACCAAATGGCAGAACAGCCCTTTGCCTTTGCAAGTCTGACCTTGCCTTTCTCCCACTACACCCTGTCACACCTCTACCCCTCAGTACGTGGGTCACACATGTCTTTGTGTGTGATTCAGATTGGTTTGTGGGCACTGTCTCCTGAGTTTGCATCACTCATCTCACTAGCACACCTCATCTATTTGTTCATGTTTTTAGCTGCCAATATTAAAGAAGGTTGGTCCTGGGATATTATTTTTTTCCCCTTCAAATTTTATTCTAAATCCTTGTCTGCAGCTGAAATTTGACTTATAGGCCCTTACTTACCTGAATAACTTTCTCTTTCATTTTCTTAAACTTGGGTACTATGGTCTCTGTTCTGGAGCAGCTCCTTCAGAGTTCTGCAATGGAGATTTTCCAGTCTCCCTGACACAAGCATTTCATTTGTAAGCACATCTATTACAAAATATTTGAAATTCCTCCTCTGTGGAGCAATTTTATATTTCAATTGCTTCTCCTCCTTCCAGGCTGGATGCCAGATAGGTGCATCATAATGACAAAATAATTTTCTTGACAATGTATATTTGTATGTTGACCATTATGTCCATACATGTAATTTTTCTGAAAGCTGAAGTGTAGAATAATGAGGGAAGACAACCTACTGACAACTTTTTGTTGTTGTTGTTATTCTTTTGATGCAGTGGGTAAAAAACAAAGTAAGCCACAGATCAAGTAAGTTTTTTTTTTTTTTTTAATAAAGATATTCTGGAAGTTCTTTAAATAAGGAATCTGGGTTGCAGATTTGTCATGAAGACTTGCCAGCAAGCAATTAAAGCTCAACATTTACAGGCAGTTAGATGCACCAGATGAATTCCTCGCTAGGGAGACCTTGAAAAGCAACAGATTTTGAAGTACACTGACAGCCCTTAATCTTCCAACACACAAAAAAAAAACCAACTCTGCTTAGTAAGCCCTCCAGTAAGTAAATTATTTAGTTCATCATGTGCTACTTAACAGTTCCGTTATTTAGACTTTTGATTGTTGAGGACTTAGTAAAGAGTAAGAAAGCTCAATCTATCTTCAGCAGAAGTGAAGGAAATGTTCCCAGGGAAATAGAATTAAGTCTGTAAGTGCCACGTGAAGTGTTTTCATCTCCTACACTATTTTAAACCAAATGACTGATTTGGTGTGGTTTTTTTTTTCCTCTTAATGGCAGTAGATCTCCTGTAATGTAAAGACACTCAGCAAAGTAATGTAGTGAGATTGCACTAACATGATTTTGCTGAAAGCAATCAGTATATGTTAGGTATATTGTAAAGAAGAAGACACAAAATTATTTTCTTTATAGCAGCTGCAAAATCAAGAGAAAAAAATTGACCCTTCATTAAAGTAATAGATGCTCGTATCTGTTTGGGAGGAAAAGACAAAAGAACATGGGTATCAACAAAATGAGAGAGAGCACAGGGGTGCAGTGAGAGTCAGGGAAACCTTTACCGCAGCCAAAGCACTATCTTAAATCCAAGGCTGAGAGCTCAGAGCTTCTCCTCCAGCAGAGCATAAGCCTTCCCATTCTTAAATATTAAATGGATCCAGCCTGTAACTGGATGTGAGCGTGGGTATGGCACTCTGTCTCATTCACCTGCTTAACACCCACTGTGGTGATACCTTCAACTGAGAAGTCTTTAACAATCTTTGCTAAGGTATAACCTCTGTAAACTGTCATCTCCTAACTTTGGGAAGTGTACAGAACCTCGCAGCTTCACATAGGGCATATGAAATTCTCCTGACCAGGATAAGTCTTAGGATATTTTGATTGGAGTTACAAATTTTCAAGGAAATAAGCAATGACAACAATGTCCAGAGAGTATCCTGCATAAAGCTGTTGTATTTTCTAGGCTTGCTTTAAAGACAACCAAAACTTATTTCAGTTTCTATTATAAAGTACAGTAAAATAAGCCAATGTTATCAATTTGCCTTGCCACAAGACATCTGCTTGTCATTCCACCTCTGCCCAAAATAACTGGCATCCCCAGCGCCTTACTGGCTGCCGTTGTTTACTAGAAGCAGCTCTACTGAAGCACAGAAATGCAATCACATTCTTCCTGATGTTGCACAAGATAAGATGACGCAACAAACGCATTAAGTTCAGGGTTATTTTTCATTTCCATTTATATTTCTTTAGCTCTTTTTGTGATTAAATTCAGCTTTTGATATTACAGAGGGATCAAGCCCCCTCATTTCCCTCATCCTAAACTAAAGATCTGGGGGGAAAACAAACAAAAAAACCCAAAACCTCTTTCTCTACATAGAGTTTACCAGACGAATACCAGTAGTCACCAGCAACAAACTGCAGCAGTGTTAGAACCAGCTGATCTGAGCCTTTCCAGCCACTCCATAACTGATTAAAAATGAATCTTTTGCTAGATCACTTTAGTGGAAAAGGGCCATGGGAGCTCTTTCTCCACCACTATGCATGGAAAATGCTTTAACACAGACATTTCTCATTTCATAGGTGAAGGAGTCCATGTGATTTAAAACTTCCTGTTATTTTGGAACTATCATTGCAGAAAAAAATAGGGTTTTTTTCAAGAACAATCTCAATTTGAGAGTGTATTTTGCTGTGTAATGAATTCTCTGATTTGTGGCAATCTCAGAGGCTGTAAAAACTCTTCCATCTCACAAACCTAAAGTGCTATAAAAGTTTTAAGACATTAGATATTATTTAGTGAATTATTGAAAAAGGTATTGTTTGAAAGGCTTGCAAGCTTAGCAGATAGGGGAGTAAACAAAGTTTGGATCTGAAAATGAAAAGACAGAGAAGAAAGTGCCAGGAGTTTGTCTGTGAGCCAGTGAAGGAAGAGTTGTCCACAAGAGTACTCCATGCTGCTCCAATATCTTTCTAATGTGCACAGCAATTTCTACACAGCCCTTCTTTGCAGGGAAAATCAAGACTGGGAGTATGTGGAAGAGACTTATTAAATAAACAACAGTTTCAATGCCTCTTGTCTCAGGGTGTGTAAAATGTGTGATTCAATTCAGATAGGTGCAAATGAATAAAACACCTGCACATTGCAGGATTTTGTTGAGACATGGATTTTCTCCCTAGGACAGGTTTAACAGAAACCCATCACTGTATCTTTGACTTTCACCTCTGGACAGACCTGGGATCTATCTCTCTTACTAATTAATTTATTCAAAGACCTGGTTTTAGTTTAGAGTTTCCTATTGACCAGTTGTAGGCAGCTCTCAGCTCAGCAATCAGGGGTTTTGAAGTGCCCTTTAGAAGCACTTATCTTCCCCCATCTGTGTAAGAAATCTAGGAGTCTTACTTAGGTTTGGAGCAATCTCAGGTGTCAAGTCCTGCAGTGTCTTGGTAGTAGGCATTGAATTTCTTTACTAATTCTGGCTGTGTGACTCTAACGGTGCACGTGCTATAGTGCATTAGTTCTTGGGTAGCAATTTCAAGTAATCAAATTCCTATGCAATCTTTCAAACACTAGCTGTTACATTAGTTGTACCCTAGTGATTTTGAGTCATGTTTTGGCCTGCAAGTCAATGAAGATATGATAATTAATTACTAACCTGAAGCAGAGACTGCTGTAACAAGATACAGCCAACTCTATTAGTATATTAGCATTACAAATGTAAAACTTAACATTAAAAAAGCAGAACTAATATTTAATCTTACTCTTATTTCACTTAAACTGTTTGAACTCAAGATGTAACCAGAAATAATTTTCAGTGAAAATTGTGATGAAAATATACAATAACCAGAAGGAGGTGTTTAGAATTTAAATTAATAATTCAACATGGGCAAGATAAAGAGTAAAGTAGGTATCCACATAGTCACAAAACACAAACATAACTTTAAACAAGAGGAACTAGTTCTTTTGCATAATAAAGGCAAAAAGCTTTCTTGTCTTAGGGCTAATAATTCATCCATCCTGACAGTTATTTTGGAAGGTTTGGATGACTTAAAATGGAAGTTTCTGGGGGATGCTTTGTGCAGAAAGATTTTACACGTGGCAGCTATCATAGCGTTTTATTCCTGAAAAAAAAGATTTTATACTCCAGGCACACAATTAGACACAAAGCACTGCATTCATCATCTCTTTCCCAACTTACTATCATTATTTGTCAAAATCTTTTCGCAATTTTTTTTTGGCCCTGTCAAAACTGGATTATTTTCCCTTTAGGAAGGCAATTATTTAGCTCAACTAAAGTTAGTAAGAATGTTTGGGGTTTTTTTCTGGATCACGTACGGGATCAGTACTGCTACTCCTGGTTTTACTGAAACAAACTGCAGAATTCACAATGAGTTCAGTGAGGCAGGGTTTCATGACTACATCTCTTGACACGCTGTGTCTTTTCTTTTTCTCTCCTACTGCTCAGGTATACATTTCTATATTGTCATTTAATATGGAACAGTATTCAGAAGGTGTATTACAAATAAAAACACATGTTCCTGATTGCTAAGATGAAGTGCTATGAAGAGGTACTTTTTAATTTATTTTCATTCTGTAGCTCTGTACAGTCTATATTTATCCCGTGACACTGATTTACTCTGTGCTTTTAATGTGTTGCTCTTTTTTTATTAAAAAAATGTTACTAGTATCGTTATAGTGGCTGACAGAATAATGCATTGTCATGGGAAGATTTTTAACTAGAAAATTATTTCCATCTATTTAAGTCTGCATGTAGTACTTCTCAGAAAAGTTAGATTGAATGAACTGCAGGACAGATATTTTCCTCCTTAACTGATCAATTAATTGTGTGGGTATTGTGGTTTAATAGGAGGGATATGGATAGTCTCTAGACAGAGATTACTGGCATCTATAACCGTATTCAATTTGTCAGCCATGGGATTTCACCGAGTGGTTCGGTACAATAGCAACAGAGAAAGGAATGTCTTGATAATTTTCTTTAGCAAATTCCAGCAGAACCATTGCTAGTAACAAACTGCCAGCAAACAACAGTAAATCTGAGAACAGAGGGGAAATACAGCCATATTACATCATTTCAGAGGGGATGGAAGCATTCCGCATAAACACCCCTGTATATAATGTATTGATTCTTAACTGCAATTTACGGTTCA
>NW_008611341.1:12705-25631 GCF_000691845.1 Merops nubicus
ATATTTATTCACTGCACAGACACAAATTATACAATTTGTGGCTGCTGATAACCAAAGGAGAGAAAAAGTCCATTCTAGACCTCAGCCACAAAACTTCAAGGATTCTGTCATCCATAAAATCAATGGAGGAACAGTAATAATCTTTAAGGTGTTTTCAGTAATGAAGGTTTTACAGTGGAATGAATTCCCTGGATGAATTAGAGTAATTCAAAGCGTGACCACTTACAGAAAACACTGCGAGGCCTCCACTCTAGAGTCATGTTATATTCAAAATCTATTTGCAGTAGTATCAGGGTGTTGGGGGGAGGAGAGGGGGATGATCCTGTATTGTGCAAACACAAATGCTGAGAAAAAAGAAACTGCACAGCAGCACTGGCATCACAGAGGGTGAAGTCCTGGCTCCGCTTCTTGAGAAGTTTTTGATATTAATCTAAGCAGATGTTAAACTGAATTATGTCCTAAATCCTCCCATGTTATTTAGATATGAGGCAGTGTGACCAGCTGGAAGGGTTTCCGGGCTCTGCTGAGGGGGCTTCCTCCAAGCACTGACTTTTGTGTGTCCCCCTTGAGCTCCAGTTATGCTTAATGTAGCAAAACAGCCCAGTCTGCAGAGGGTGCAGGTTAAACGGTTCTGTTGTGCCATTGTTCTGCCAAGGAGCCCTGAAAGACCCACCAGTGCCTCAGGAGACACAGAGCCTCTGGAAATAAACATCACCCAGCTCTAATGAGAAAAGCTGCTCAAGTCAGCTGGGTTTGCATGAGCAGTCTGGTGCTGAAGAGGCAGACAGGGCAGATGTGCACTGTGGATAATAGCAATATATTCCCACTTATCCCATATTCTCAAATTACAGGATGGCAAATACCTTTCCAGGGGGTCTTAATCCAGAGTGAGCGCTCAGTCTTTCCTTTTTAGTGGTAAGATCAATTGATTTTAAAATTAAGTGCTACTTTTTACAGCACTGAGCACAACCATCATGCATTTAATGTGATCTGTGCTATTCCAAATATAAACTGTAGTTAAGGTGTAGAAAATTACCCTGTTTCAAATACTGGCAAAAGCTCAAGTCATACCTCCCATATGATACAACACACTTGTGAATATTGTACAGCTGGAGAAAAGGAGCAATGAAGTTATGAAATGGTCAGTGCCACTGGCTTCTGGGTGTTCTTCCACCAGACTCAGTTGCAAGTTATGAGTTCTAATTAATTGACCCTGAACTGCAAGCCAAAAAGAAACTCAAGTCATCTAATCCTCAAGCTCTAGCTTATGCCAAATTTGCCTGTGCAATATGGATGGTGGCTGCTATGTTCAGTTGTAATTGCAGTGTGTATTTTCTTGCATTATATTCTTAAATATTTAGTGACAAGTAACAACTCTATCCTACAGAAAATCCCTGGGACATAAAATGTCTGTGAGATGCCTCTTGCAGAAATCTTTCCATTACAGCTTCCATCTCAGTGCAAGGAAAAGGGTCAGCTCCTACTGCTTCCCAGGAAAACCTACAAAGCCCATTCCCCAAATCTGACTGTGGATCATCTCTCCCCTAAGCACTTTTCCCAGTTTTCTCTCCAGTTCCCCAGCACATTTGCTCAGCTGAGGCCACGGTAAGAGCTCTTTGGACTGTATCCTGGGTACTGCTCCATGCCTGAGACAATGCCAGCCCATGCTGTCACCTTGCTGGCATGAGGCTGAGGTCCCCTTGCTCCACCCCGTGCCAACAGCTCAGTGATGCCTGGTGGGAATGGCTGGTTCTGCCACCAGTTAGAAGGAAACACAACTCCTCTGGATGAGTCAGGGTAAATTCTTTAAACTGCATTCAAAGCTGCCTAACAAGTACAAACTTCAGTCTGTCCTACAGTGTGCAGTATCTGATAAACACACCTAGAGCCTCCCTCATTTATTCCACACAACAGTGCTGTCTGTACCATCAGTAAGGATAAAGCACTAAATAATTGAACAGTATTGATCTTAAAATTGAGTTACCAGAACAAGAGTATTTCCTGTATATTTTCAAAATAAAGTCACTGTATTCCTGTTTATAATCATTGCACGAGCCCATTGACAGGTTCAATAGCCTCAGCTTGGTAGAATTTAAAAGTCAATACAGAGGAGGAGTGTGTGTGTTTTCAAACATCAGACACATTTTAATTGTTCTTATTTAAAGCTACAAGCCTTCAATCAAACTATGCTTTTTCTATCCCAGAGTAAAGACTCCTGCAGTAACACAGGCATGCGTTACCTAAATCAAGTTTAAAGACCTGCATTAACCATGAAAACTGTAGCACATCTGATTTAAAACACCATTTCCCCCGTGTTCAGTTTTGGTGCCAACTTTATGAAGACAAGTTTTTGCCTTTATCCTCAGAAGATGAGCAATACAGCTTTCAAAGGTGGATATGGGCACTATTCCACTTGGCGTGTGGGCTGCTAAGGATGGGTCAAATAATATGAGCTACAAATTTTGAGCTTTCAAAAGACCATTTTACAATTACAGTTAGGTTATATCAGTTATATTTATCAGCTGTGTAAAAACAGCTACTACTTGAAATGTGGGAACTTGCCTGTTTTTCTCAAGGGTGAATGCCAAAGTTGCATGTAAAGTCTCTCTGCTCTCACAGCCCTCTGCATTTAACTGCAGTTTTCATTTGTGCCTTATGCAAATATGCACTTGGATATGTTGTGCCAACCCAGTGTGATGTGCACAAGATTTGTTTCTACATAGAAATGACCAGCTAGAGTGCATGCAGAGGCCCTTGTATGTTTTTGATGTAACAGCTTTCCTGAGTTTCTGAGAAGCTCTGAGCATGGCATGAAAGGGATTGCAAAGAGGGTCAAGGCAGTCACAGACAGACAGGTAGACTGCACTCTGCTAGTGATGAGCCAAGGTTGTAGCCAGTTTCTCCAAAAAAAAGCTGAACAAAACTGCACACTTGAAATTGTTCTTGTCTCTTTCTAGGTGGCTGTATGCAGAGAGTGCTAGAAGAGCTCACAATCACTCCACATGAATCTTTCTCTGATCTCTGATATTCTTGCTGTTCTTCAACTACAGGGTTTGTTTTGTTTTGGTTTTTTAAAGAGAAAATATCTGCTTTTAGGGCAGAACACCAATTTTCTCTGTGGAAATCTGCAGACCCAGATGATTAAAAAAAATCTTGGCACTGGTCCAAGCATTTCCTATTTTTAGTTCCATTGGCAATGTTGAAAGGTTTTGTTGAATGGTGGTTTCAGCACAGCCAAGATCTTCTGTTGGGAGTTGAAAATGGGGGTGTTTTGGTTTTGGCAAGTTTTAAGTGATGCTGTAATATATGTACAGACTGTCTCAATAACTGCCACACTTGGTTGTACAGGTTTTTATGTATTACAAGGGCAATAACTTTGGCAGGTGAGAAGCAACATGGAGCCGTATATGTCAGATGAGCTACATTGACTTCCTTTAAGTGTTGCATCAGGCTCCCAAATCTTAACTTTATATTTAGTTATTCTTACTCGTGGCTCTATAGACTTAATATAGGGAAGAAAACCCATGCATTCCAATGTGACAGCAGCAACCTGGATTGCAGCTTCTTCAAGGTTATGGACAAAATGAAATTACTGCACTGTAAAGCTGTCACAAAGGTATAGCATTTCTAACTCTTTCTGTTACTGAGAATCTGCTGCTAAACTTGAAATGACAGGCTCACTGCCAGCTTGGGAGAAGTCTACACAAGGTTGTTGGGAGGTAAACCTTGTAAGAAGCATCTCCAGATTCATTTTGATACAGGAATGTTTCACAGATTAAAATCTGTTAAATGTGAAAATAAAATTTTCCGCATCAATCATCAGCAACTGAGAAGAGCCCAAGCCTAGGGAAATAACTTGTAATTAAATCAGTCTCTTATAGACTTTTGAAAGTGGCATTCTGGGGCAATTTTACCTTTTATACTCTTATAATTTCCTATTTGCCTTTTACTGCCAATTGCCTTAGCAATTGATTGGGAAAGGAAGAAAGTGAACACATTTTTGAATGATTGTTATGCAACGTTGTTAAATATGACTTGCAGATATCAGCAGTCAGGATGCATCCATCCAAGGAACCATTGCACCACATGAGAAACCCTTGCCATCAGGAAATTTCAAAGAAACAGGAGACTAAACAGGAAATTCTGATGGTAAAACTGCTGGCATGGCATTGCCAGGAAGGCAGATCCCTCCACGTTGATTCAGCGAAGTACTCCAGTCTAAGCTTTTAGCTTTAAGCCTTAAAGACTTTTCGGAGTGCCAGGGATATCCTGACTGCTCTGCCAGTTTTTCCCCTGTTGATTTGCATTCTGCTGCCTTCATAGCACAGCAAGACTCTGGGTTCTGGGAGTTTGGTCCCAGTGGGAGCTGGCAGCCTTGAGAATCTGCAGGACCCATGGTCTCTGGCCAGGCAGAGGGCAGGGGAAACAAATGGTACTATTTTATATATTTTGGCAACTGCTAACTCTCTCTCATCCTCTGTTACATATTCCTGAACTTAATTCCTTAGGGGGCACTGGGGAAGGAAGACAAAGGTGTCTTTACTGGACAGGTTTAGAAATCTTATGCTTCTCTCACTCATTTTAGCCAAAAACAAATAAATGATCAGAACTTCCTCTGTTATTAGCATCATTCCTTTAGAAAAATACTAGGAAGGCAGGGACTGGAGGTAAAGGAGTTAAAATCCAGGGGTTTGAAATGAACAAAATCAACATAGCTGTGCAGGAAGGGAAAGAAAAACTCACCAAGAACTGGGATTTTGGATGATTTGTTAGCAGCAGTTTTTCTGAGTCGTCTTTGCATGCATAATTAGTTTTCTCTGGAGATATTAGTATGAGATGTAGCTGGAAAAATTACGAAGGCATACTGTGAATCAGAGATGACGATTCAAATAATAATACCTGATCAAGAATGAGGTACAATGGACACATGTTCCTCTTTCAAGACTGAAAGGCAATTTCTGTAAATGAGGGAGCAATTTCAAATGATCATGTTTATCTACATCAGAAGCAGGATATAATTTATCCTTTGGTTTTCTTGGCTATGAATAGTTTATAGGTTGGGGTCAGCCAAAAGTGAAGATGTTCAGCTAATAACAGTATGGTTTCTTGAAACAAAATATAATGCGGGTTTGTCCTTGTAAGAGAACAAAATACTACTGGATTTGTATCGCCACAACTGGCAGATGAATCATTAGACAAATCAGTCCCTGGTACATGGCAACAAGTAGGTGAGATAGTAACCACTGCTCTTTTATGGTGCAGTCAAGGCAGTTATTCCTCAAACATCAGAAGTGTAGGCTAGGCACATGGTTCCAAGTGGTTTCTGAAATTCCTTTCCCCTGGGGATGTTCACCCCACTGA
The DNA here is from genome assembly GCF_000691845.1 of Merops nubicus. NCBI lineage: Eukaryota > Metazoa > Chordata > Aves > Coraciiformes > Meropidae > Merops > Merops nubicus. The sequence continues at coordinate 18,067 of NW_008611341.1, forward strand.
GGTAGGAGCTGCAAGCAGGGGCTGAGATAATTGAGGGTCTTGGAGAGCAGCTCACCCTGGAGGCAGCAACACAGTCCCCTGGTCATCCACCTTCCATGGCTTCAGCAGCACCAGTTCAACCACCCCTAGCAGTAGCCATGCCAGATGTGTAGCAAAGTCCCTTCCTTCCTCGTTCTTTATAATTTGAATTTAAATTTAAATATTCTGACGTTGCCATCCTCTTTGTCTTAGAAATGAAATCGTTCTCCTTGTGCATGTTCCATTCAGCTTTCACTTCATACCAGTGGGTACCACAACATAAAATTCACTGTTTGCTAGCCATACATCGATTTCATTTGGCAAGTTTTTGGGTGATAACAGGTTTACTACATTTCGTGCTGTTATTCAATATCGGTATTGCAGTCTATTTCTCAGCCAGCAGGATGGTTCAAAGATGAAGAGAGAAGCAGTTCAATAACCACAAAATTCAAAATTATGTATTATAAGGATTAGGACAGTTGGGGGAAAGGGAATAAAAGCTGTGAAGTTTCAGGTCTGTTTCGAAGCAAAATTTCTCAAGGGAGAGTGAAAAAAAATTACACTGGAGCTAAAAATGAAAACGGCTAAATAAAATATACACAAAGGTGAGAATCGGGTATTAACTTTGAAATTTGATTTTGTACTTTCCCAGCTAGAGAATTTCAGCTTTTTGGAAGCAGATCACAAAGCAAAACACTGGGGGGAGAAAAGTAGAAGAGGAGGTGATTGATAAAAAGGATTCAATATACAATCTTTTTAATGAGACATCTCCACTTATGCTGGGAGACTTGGGAATGTGGTACCATTTAAGTAGTGTGTGTATTGTGGTCTCTGGCAGCTTGCTCTTGATTAAATCCTCTTACCCCCCACACTGTTTCTTACATGTATGGCTGAATCACTGCATAAAACAACCAAAGAGCAACAACAGTATCAGTAGAATTCTGGGTTTTTCTGTAAAGAACATAGAGGGTGATGCCCTATTTACCTCTTTCATGATACATGCAAGTGTTTTATTTATCTCAGTAGATGACATGGCAGACAAGGCTGTGCTAATGAGCACTTCAGTAAAACCATAGAAAATGCCACCAAAACAGAAATAAATAAGAAATCATCATACCCTTTTTCTTGCTTGCTCACTCATGTGCCACATTCTGTGTGAATCCAAGCTCCAAATCATCAAAAGATTTTTAGGGCAGAGGGTTGTGTGAGGAACTGGTAAAGAATTAATCAGGAAAGCTCATACCATTAAGGCTCAGCATATGCCCAGATGCTTTGCTGACATGGGATATGAGTAAAACTGTTGGGCGAAGACTTCTTCAAACAAAGTTGTGAACATCAGTGGAAGAAGCATCCTCCCAACTGTATATTTTCTGCTCCAGTTGTCACCTGTAAAATTGAGAACAGGCCTTTCCACTGAGGTTTTCAATGAGGTTGTCAAATGTGCCGAGATATTTTAGGTTGTAGGTACTCATTCCTTTTTGAACTGAGCTCCTTTCATGAAGAACACCAAAGAGCCCTCAGATGACAGCAATGTTCCATTATATTTGGGCTCTATTTTAACAGCTACTTGGAAATCTCAACTCAATCACTTGAAACCGAATTTTCTATTCACCATATAAAACTGAGACAGTGAAATTGCTCTAATGTGCACAGGAGGAATAAAGCTGTTAGAACCCTTAAAGCTAAAGCCTCTGGACTTTTCCCTTCTCTTCTCTCAGACACGATTTGTATCTTTGACTGTGGATCCGTTAGTATCAGTGCAGGAACTGACCAAATTGCAGCTCTTCAGGTGTCAGGGATGTGATCCCAATGAAATTATGGTAATGGAACACAATTGCCAGGAGCGAGGGTGCCCCAGCCACATGGGCATGCTGTCCCTTTGGCTTGGCCACAGGCGGACTAAGGCCATAGCAGCACCGGGGCAGTAGCAAGGTCCTTCAAACACTGCCTGTTTGATGTGAGAGCAGTGTCTTCATCTTGCTCTCTGCTCTCCAGGTAACTGTTTGGCCCAAAAACTGCTTTGAAAGCACCCATTAATTTGGCATCTTCAGGTGAGCTAAAAGGGGGTTCCAGGGGTACATAAATCCAGCAGTTACTGGGCATGAGGTAGGTTCCACCTGTCCCATGGTGTCTACAGGTGGGCAAGCTGGGGAACCCAAATTGAGTCATGCATCTGACATTGGTCAATTAAATACTACTTTGAGGTTAACCTCATTCTCTGTCTGCTTTCAGGATGAGTGCACAGCCCTGGACACCCTGTAGTTTTCTCACTTGTGTCTGTTGCGTGTTGGAAACAACTGAAGTCTTCATTTGTAGTTCAGCTTTCACAGCTATAGCTCTAACTGAGCAAACCACTTAAGTACGTGCTTTATTTTAGTGCAAACACAGCTCTCCCTGCCTTCAGTAATGTTATTTCCATCTTTAAAAGTGAAGCCAGTTCCTAAGTTGGTGCCATGCCATCACATCTGTCTAATGTTAGAACAGCATATGGTCTAAGGAAGACCATTTAATCTTAATGGATATAGGAGCTTTGCTTTTTTATAAGGTATATCTTTGGTGACGTATCTTGGAAAGGTCAGAGCCCAGGCTCCTGCTGAGTATTTGTTCTTGTTTGTAACTGCCCGATACTGTGTTTTAAAAGTACACTTATAGATTTTTACAATAACTGTATTATACATACAGATTAAATAGCAGTGGGCTCAAAACTTAGAGAAATGCATTCTATTTTGGTTTGACTGATAGAAATCTGATAATTACTCCCAAATTCAGCACCTGGTTGTTCATAGCATCTACTATATGAGCCTGAGATACGTTAGAACTTCCAAAACACAAAATGCACCTGTAGCATGCATGAGTCTAACAGACCTATTACCTTTATGATCACTAAATTACAATAATAGGAGATTAGAATTGGCAGTTTGACACATAAAACCTACTAAATACATTTTTTTTCTGAGCAGTAAGTACAGGCATAATGGTGATTTATCCATCAAACAGAGACTGCCAGGGTTAAGTGTCAAAGGCCTTCAGGAGGAGCAGGATTTGGCTGAAAGGAGTTGCTCTTTCCTGCCTTTGTCATGATGTAAGTGAACCATAGCTGAGGTCTCTCTGGGCTGAAATTAAAAAAAAAAAGCTACCTTAGGAGCACAAAAGGCAAGATATGAAGGGGAAAGAATGTGTTTCTGTTGTCATTGACTTTAGAGCTCTTTTTATCCATGAAGTAATCGCTGATTACAACTCATCACAACAGGCCATGCCCACCGAAATGCTGTCAGGGTTTGCATGGTTGCTCTCAGTGCTCAGAATGACAATGAAGCCATGACTCTCCACGGTCTGTGCCTTCTGCTTCTGAGCAGCACCATGTACAAGCTGGAAATGCTGATACTTCATGCCAATATGTATTAGTTCATTTGACACCTCACTGTTGTGTATATTGAGCTGCTATTGATGTTTTCTTTGCTTACCCATCCTGTGTCATATACCAACTTCCACTACTTCCATTCTCTATCCCATTAACTCCAGTGGAAAGGCAAATCCCTGTTCTCTAAATGTCACGGAGGCATGAGAATTTACAAGTACAATTTTCCATGTATATAACGTGCAAAAACTGGGTAAGATTTCCATTAACTACTCAGTCTCCAATGATTTGAACTGTCACAGAGCATTTGACCTTGTTATAGCAATTTGTCCTTACTATCCTTAGGATTAGAACAGAAACTTCCAAAACCCGTTATGGCATTTGTATTTTTGTTGCCACCTGATATGCAAAGATTTACAACCTTCAAAATCTAAAGGAAGAAGAGGAGGGTATTAGATAAGCTTCTAATCCAAAATACTTTTAACAACTGGTGAAAGGGGAAAATTTTTATTCTGATCCCTGCAATGCTGTAGAAGAGATCCAAGCCTTGGTTCGTTCTTGGTTTTCCTTTTTGTTTTTACTTTCTTTGAGCAGCAGTTTTGAAGAAAAAATATTAATTCAGGTAGAATCACTGATTTTCAAGGATTACTATAAACCATTTTAAAGCTACCTTGGTAACACCTAATGCCTGAATAACTTTCACTACCTGCAAAGCCTTACTGTGATCTAGACATGAAATAATTTCATATTATGCAGATTAATTTTCTCTCCAGTTTTAATATCAAGTTAAGGTTACACTGTTTTTCCCTAGAAGTGAGATTATGCATGCTGACTACATGTAAATTATACTCCCTTAATATTTAATATAATTTAATAAAATTGTGATGCTTTCCTAATTTGGCTTGCTCATAACTTGATTTAAAGTCTGTGGTATAATAGCAGTAAAGGCCTGCAGCAGGTGCTCTCAAGGGACAAATCCTGATTCTCTGGAGTACCAGGGGATCCTGATGGGAAGGGAGGTGAGCCTGACACATGGAGAGGCACCGTGTGTGCTCCACGGTGTTTGCTGGGTGCTTCCAGCCCTGCCACCAAATGCCACCCACAGCAGCACGTCTGCAAGCGTTGCCTCACCAAAAGGCACTGATGGAGGCCATATGTTGACCAGTTCTTGCAAAGCATGCAATTACAGAGGTGTGTGGCTTAGTGCCCTTCCCTGACTTTATAAATAGACGTGGGCAAAGGCAGATTTTCAGTCCGTGTGCAAGCTGATGAGCATGTTTTGACCATTTCTGAGCAGAGTATGTCTATAACTCCAGTTGTCCACAGAGAAGTGCAACACACACGGAGTGAAATCTGGTTACATCCCTCTACAATGTGTTTATGGTTTTCCACATCTAAAAGAGTATAATAACCATACTATCCTGGAAATCCTTCCCTGGTAAATCCTTAAAGAAGCCAGAGACTCCCTTGTAACAGAGAGCTAAGTGTTAAAAGATGAAGTGTTTTCATGTACAGGAACAAGAGGCAGAGGAAAGCAATTTCTAGTGATGTCTTCACCTTTTCTTCTGAATCCTGATAGTCTCCCACCCTGCTCCATCCTTTCATGGACACCTGTGATTACAAAGGTTGCCAACAGAGGTGATGAGGGTTTCGGCACAGATTGCTCTGGCCTCGGTGAGGCTGACTGCAGAGTCTGGCACAGCAGCTGGCAGGTGCTAGACACAATACGGTGGCCTCTAATGCCCTGGGTATGGTCCAGCCACCAGCCTCGCCGTGTGCAGGAGTATGTGCCACTTCAGGGCCAAGAAACCCAGTCCCTGGCACAAACTGAGGCTGTATTTTGCTTTTTGCCTTACCATTTGCAGGATTTCTATATCAAGGACACACCATGTGTGCTGTATGCAGAAAAAAAATCTACTGGAGGTTTCTATTTCACAACCACTTATTTGAAAAAAAAAATAAAGAAACAAGACAAACAACTGCTCCTCACTTGTAATGCTGCTTCCTAGTGCTTGAAGCCAACAAAAAAACATGTGGTTTACATCTAGTTGATGTTAATGTAATTTTGAAAGTTAATTTGTTCTTGAATAAGACTGAGAGAGGAGCTATCCCATGGGATGGAAGAGTGAGTAGAGGATGGAGAGGCACTTGAGATTTCTGGCTAGTATTTATCCTCTCAAACATACTTGATACAAATATATAGTTTCCTGGACAACTTCTTCAGATGCCATCTGGTTCAGAGGCACTGGGCCCACTCCTGATTTTGCCAGATTCCCTCCTTTGAGGGTAAATACCAGTAACTGTGATTTATATATGAAGCCTGCATAACAGGGAAACTGCCCTGGCTCTCTGTAGGAAATCTGCCCTTGTGAGATCCAGAAGCCACACTGTGCCATATGTGCCTATCAGTTTGAGCCTACTTCCTGGCACTTCTGTGCCACCAGAAATTGTACTTGCTGGAGGAATGAGGAAGGGATTTGAAACTCATGAAGGCCATCTGAGCAAGGTCAAAGCAAATATAGCAGGAAGCTGCTGCCTGCACATAACTGGAGGAGGGAATGTCTCATGCAGCAAAAATCTCACTAGCAAACAGGCAGCCAGCTGCAGGCAGGGCATAGACTGAACTTCTGCCCTCAGAATTGGTTACAAACCAACAGGGCATGATCTCCAACTGGACATTAGAGTGTACAAGATTTTATCTCCTAAAGCAACTGTCACATTTTACATCCCCATGAAAAAGCTTCTGCAGACAGACAGGGACAAGCTCTGCTGGCCCTGTGAGCCACAGGGAGCTGCCCGGCCCTCCTCCTGAGCCAGCTGGAGATGGTGATGCTGAGCTGGCACTGGAGAATAAATGCTGGTCCTCAGCCCCATGGCAGCACTGGGTTGCTGCTGCTCAGCTTTCCTTTTGGCTCAGGTGCACGGTTAAATGCTGGTCAAAGCTGTTAGGTGTTTTTCAATTTTTCCCTTACCCTAGTGAGTCTTTGTCCAAAGTCAGGAGAAAAAAAATTTACCCACAATTCATTCACTGAAATATTGTGCTTTTAAAAAATGCATCCATAATGAAAATGTTAAGCCTGGTATTATTTCATTGTGAACGTTTTCTTTTAGTAGACTGGCAGGGATGTGTCATTGAAGGAGAGAGGTGGAAGCAGCTGTTGATGATGATTAAGGAGAACTCTGAGACAGTGCTTTTAACTATGCCAGAAACCTCTCATACAGAACCAGATAAACTAAGAAATAGTACCAGAACGTGAGAGGAAAGGAGAGGCACCTGTGGATCACCCAGCAGGCTGCTAAAGCTGCAAAGAAAGAGCCTTAAGGATAGTGCTTAAGGATAGGACACATCACCTCTCAACCCAAGCCTTGCAGCATCTAGCACCTTTACATGGAGTGGAGCAAAAGAATGCTTTCCTCTTTGTTTCATGATACAAAAAGGTTTATCAGGCAGCAAAGAAAGCATTTTCAATTACATTTCATCTACATCTCTTCTTGGTAGTCTCCAATGCTGTAAACAGGCCCTTTGGCACTGCTATAACTTTGTTATCATTACCTGCATGCATCAGAGCACATCCCATCTTCCTGGCAGGCACAGATGAATGTCATGCATACAGTGACAGATTCCTGTTAACATTTGCAGGCACGCTTCCTTAAAAAAATAATAAAATGAATAAGTCAATCTGCAAAAGAGTGTTCAACAGGAAGTCAGGTGGTAGACAGCAAGTCAAAAACTCATGGACAGACTGCCATTTCCCCAGCACCTCCCAAAACTGGCCTCAAAGCTGTTCGTGTGTTTACATCAGCATTTTGGAAGACTTTGTTGGGATTTTCTTGGTTTCCTTTTTCTAAACCTGCCAATGCAGCTGACCATGGCAGGGTAGGCCAAAGTTATATGTGTATAATTTTGGCAAGAGTAATGCAATGGAAACACTCTGCTGTTGGGTTTTGTTCTGTGGATGGTGTCAGGACAGCTGCAGCCCAGGTGGGTCTTTGGGGCAGTTCCAGTGTGAGAGAGGTTCCCTGTCTGCAACTGGTAATGGAGAAGAATTACCTTCTTCATGTAATGATCTCATCCTGCATCTCCACCATACAATATTTTGGTGGTGCTGTTAATGCACATATTCTAGTGGAGCAGAGTTTCACCCTTCAGAGTCTACTGCAGACTTCCTGTTGTGGTTTGAGGCTTGGA
>NW_008611342.1:0-6940 GCF_000691845.1 Merops nubicus
CAACCCCTGCCTTTCTGTGATTCTGTGGTGTCAGGCTATTGTTTTGAGGAAAAGAAGAAAACACATTAAGTCTGTCTGTCTTCTTTTAATACTGCTACAAGTTTACTTACTTCAGCAAATCTGTTCTGTATTAAAACCACTCTGACTTGGAGGATTTTGGAGGCCTGGGCTAAGCTGAAATTTTGTCAGTCATGAAAATTCATTGTCCCTTGCGACAAATATTAACCTTGCCTTCATTCTGCACAAATATTTACTTTGCAAGTCAATAAACCTTGATGTTTAATCACTTCTGTTAATGTCTGTTTAGTGTTTCATACTACACAGCAGTGCTGCAAAGGGTAAGTTTAAAATCACCTTTCTATTGAACTGCTGTAGTGAAGTGTCTTCCTGTGATGTTAACAGATATTTGGGGAGCTTATTTATAATTGCTGTCAAAGTTTGTGCTACAGCTTTACAAGTTGGTTTCATTAGCAGTATTATTATTACCCTTCCAGCTTTATTTTTCTAGAATTTATGGAACATGACATGAAGATACATATGGAGGAGTCTTGCTGTGGTATAGGGATAGGCAGGTTTGACAGCTCTCAGGTGGCTGTCTGAGTGGCATTTGTTAAGGCTAATCTCAGCTTAGTATCTGTAGCCTCTGTAGGCTTTCTCTCTAGAGTCTTTGGAGGCAGATGTTCCTTTAAGTGGAGAGCTGGATTTTCATTGAGCAACTCAGATATAACCAAGTAAACTTTGCCCTTGCTCATTGGTATGGAAGCAGTGTATCAGGCTATCCTTAGTCTTTACAAACTTTACATAGAAGTCCCTCCTTGTAGACACCCCAGTACATCATGGATATCAATCCTGGCAGCACTACAAAATAAACTAGGGCCCAGGCCTGCCAAACATTAGTTAACATACATGCCTTCTGTAAGCAGTAGTATTCAGCCATCAGCCAGGTTGTCATTCACTATGTGCAGTAAAAAAAAGAAAGAAAAAAAAGAAAGAAATAAAAGAAAAAGATGTGTTTTAAGAAGAACTGTGAAGGCAACTCCTACCCAAGGCAGTGTATAGGAATGTAAATATGCAGGCAAACTGGTTGAAGAATTGCACAGAAATGTAAAGACGCAAGAGTCATTAGAGTCTATTCTGCTTTAACTCTATATCTCCTTTGGGGTATGTTTATCAGTCTGTTAAGAACAGTTCAAAAAAGTTAATGCAATGCTGTATCATTTCACATTTTCTATAGGTGACCACCATTTGGTGTTTTATGAATGGAAACAAAAAGCTGTCAAGATAAAATGTATTTTAATGCAACATATTGTACCCATAGATATAATGAATATTTGTGCAACCACAGATAGGACTGGAGCTTGTTTATTTCCTGACAGTACAAATGGAAACTTTTGGGGCCCCTCCTGGAGTGTGAATCAGCTCTATTTCACCCAGACACTGATTTCAATGACATTTACTGCAAGTTCTCCTCTCCTGAAAATGGTATTTTTATTTAGGCTGAATAGAAGAAGTAGTAGTTCCCTTGGAATCAGGCACAAAGTCTTTGTCTTTCAAATCCTAATTGATTTTTGAAAGGAGACAAGTATAATTACTTCTATTTTACACAGGAGAAAAAAAGATTGATCAGATTAGCCAGAGTCTCACAGCCCATCACTGAGAGCATTTCCTGCCTTTCAGGTACAGACCCAATACCTGGCAAAGTCACAGAACATTACTGTAACCATCTTGCCATTTGAGACACCAGCCTTTTCTCTGGTGTTCAACAAATTTCTCCCATTTTTAAATAATTTCTACTCTGATGTGAAACATCTGTGTCAGAAAGGTGATCCAAGGTCCCTGTTTCATCATCAAGTTAGTGAGAAGCGCTGTAAAATATGAAACAATTGCCATGAATTTGGCTAATATGATAAAGAATCTTCTTTTCATTTTTGTATCTTCTTTTATTTTCTCTTTCTTAATTATATTTTTTAAATTATTTCTTTTTTCTTTCCTTGTCTGCCTGTCTCTATCCCTCTTTCTCTTTCTTCCTGTCTTTCTCTCTTGAGGCTAGCATAAGTATAGCTATTAAAAATAATACATGATTTGTTTTTCTAAATATTTAAACAGGGATTCTTTCCAGTAGACAGGAGGAAGAACACTGCCTACAGGGCATGTTGTGCCAGCACTCCTAATACATTCCTTGTTATTCTGCAGCAGCCAGCATAATGATGTGGTTGAATAACGTTAAATGAAATAAGATAAATATCACTGTACTGCACGCCTTTGGCTGAGTCACAGGATCCTTTTCATAGCAGCAAAAAAATTTTATAAAATTCTTTTTACTCTTTTAAAATAGTGTGTGAAACAGGCAACTATTTCTTCTGGTAGTTACTTCTGGTGGTAGCAGTTTATTAGCTCTTACAGACTCTGTACAAAGAGTTCCAGAACTGTTTTGGGGAATCTGCAAACAGAAACAAAAGCAGCAAAATCAGAAGTTGCAGACTGCTATTTTGAAAGGGAATGACCACAGATATCAATGCAAATTGTTTTTAGTGTTAGAACAATATGCTAATGGTATCTTCCTTCATGAAATACCTGTTTTAGCATTTCAGTAGCTGTTCTTCTCTATTGTCAGGTTATAGTATAACAGATGAGCAAAATAAAATTCTGGGAACTACTGAAGCATGAGTCTTCTAACACCAGTGCATAATTAGATGATTATATTCCCTATGGACATACATGGACTTAATCCTGATTTTAGAGCATGCTACCAGCGTTCCAGCTTTAACCTCTTGACTACCTTTACTGCTTCAGTACCGTGCTGAACTGGGACATCACACTGTGGTGGGAGGCATCTCTTGGGGTAATGCTTGTTCTTGCCAGGAAGGAAAAGGAGCAAAACGCTTGTTCTGCCCCTGTGTCTTGCAGGGCACTGGAAGAGTTCAGCGTGATGGAAGCTTGGCCAGGTTGAACACGTCTCCTCAGTTCCCATCATCGCAGGGAGCTCTGCTAGCTCTCAGGCTGCTTCTACCCTGGCTTTGTAGCCACAAAGTGGAAATACCTTACTCTTTCTGCTCTCCGTGTGCCACAGTTCAGGATTTATTCTGGCTCTTGAGTAATGGTGAAATCTCCTTCTTTGCTTTATAAAATTATGTATTTTTTTAGACATTTCAGATCTGTAATACAGATCTAATTACTCTTGCTGAAAACAGTGGAAACTTTTCTGTTGACTTAACTGAGAGGAGGCTTGGGCCAGGGGCTTCCTTCCTGCACTTTTGTTTCGATGTCTTGTCCAGTTACTTTTCCTCCTAATGACAAATGTTCTAGGTCACTGTAGTACCTTCAAAACTTTTTTCAGCACTGGTATCTGCTGTCATTTTAAATGACAATGTTATGGTATTCTGTAGTCCCAAAAGTGAAACTTGGCTACCTCTTCTTTCTTCCCATTTTTTTGCTTATTGAATGACTAAAGTGCCAAGACCTAGAAGTGTTGCAACATCCTGGTGTTGCTGCCATGCTGCTTGCTGAAATCTGGCCTGTTTGCCAGTAATGAAGAAGGTGATACTGATGACTCAGAGTCGGGGGTGGATTGGAGAGTGGAAGTGATGAGGAGTAAGAATGATGGTTGTGGCTCAAGCACCATCCATGGAATGGAGCTGATTTTTTGTTCTGGTGCAATTAGCACCAGGGAACTGGTGCTGGAACTGGACAGCATTGCCCCTCTTAGCACCATTACGAGTTCTTTCCATCTCCTCCAGAACCCTGTGGAGTTTCAGCATTTATTTCTGTGGCATGTTCACATACGTTAATGAGCGTCTCCAAAACTAACAAAACAGGAGTCGGGGAAGGGAATTGGAGGAGGAAGAGGCAAGCAAGTGAACCAGCTGAATATTCCTGCCAAATTTTGCTAAAGCTGTGTGGCTCGCTGTGTTATTCAGGTCCCTTGCCATTTTCTGGTGGGCTGTAATAGATTACAGGGGTTTAACTATTAGTACTAGGACATATGGTTGCTGGGTGACCAGCTGGGGATGTGTGAGTGAAATACTAAAAATACATCAATTACATTTTTCTCACCATGGGACTCTCTGACAGATAGGTCATGTATTACAGGCTGGGATCAGAACAGGTTGCGGTGTCCTCAGTAAGAAAAAGACAGAGAAAGATAAAAAAAAAGGGGGAAAGTTCTGGCCCTAGCATGTGCTGCTTAGTGTTCAGGTTCAGGAAACACAGCTGTGCTGTAAGGGAGGGAGGTGATGTATATCAGAAAATATACCTGATATCTGCTGCCTGTTTCTGCTGCCATCGTCCATGGGGGAGGGCTGGTGGGCCCACAGTGAAAGAAATAAGTGCCAGGCAACTGACAGGAGTCTCACAGCAGGAGAGCACAGAGGGATTGGAAGGATCCAGGGGACAGAGGGGTCTGGCAGGACTGGCCTGCACCAGGGAAGGGAGCTGTGTGGGAGCCTGAGCTCTGAAAACAGCATTGCAGTCCCATAGTCTCTCACCACGTTCTCTGCATAAGTAGGCAACAGGTTGCTCCTTTCTCCTCTGTCTTGGTCTCCTGTGCCCAAAGATTTTCTTGGCTGGATACTGTCCTCTGTGATTAGTGCTTTTAAGCCACCTGGGCTCTGGGGATGGGTTTCTGGTGCAGAGGATTTTCTTAGCCCCTGTCACAAGTTAACTATAACTTGACCCTGGTGTCTTGTTGCACTTCTTGCCTTGGCCTGCAAAGTCTTGATAGAGTTGTATTTAGCAGCTGAAACATGGCACATTCAGATATGTTTGGGTAGATCTGAGAAGATCTTCTTAGATAGGTGTAGTACTTTTCCTATATCTGGGGCAATATTTGCCTCCATGTCCTAGTTTCTTTTTATTGTCATTATTACTCTATATTATCTTAATATACTGTATCATATAAAAGAACTAGTGTGCAGGCAGAAGGATGTCATGACCAGGGGTTCAGGTTTTGAAAGCTCTGCAATATTATTGTTCCTTTATAGACTCTTTTTCACATCTGAACTCCTCACATACCTCCTGTCCCTCCATGCCTCCTCACTCTTGCCACCTGGATGTGTCTTGCTGCTGCAGCAAAATTGAACACAGTCACCGCTGGTACAGTAAAAACTGTGAGTAGATTATGCTTGCCCAAATTTGGGTATTGTAATTGACTGTCATGCTTAAGTGGGCTGAGGAGGTATGATGATGTGCTTGAAACTGGTTTGAGACCCGTGACATCTTAATGTGGTCCTCACTTCCTCCTGGTTTCCTGCACTGCAAAATGATCTCCCACTTTGAATCACCACATGACAATGTAAACACACTGGTAGCTGAACCAGGTGTGTGTAACCCCATCTACTTTAGTTTCCAAGATTACAGCAGTGCTAAATAGGCTCAAGAAGTAAGGAAGTATCATCCCTGATAGGTCCTTGTTGCTCTGCAGTGTTACATACAAGTTTTGTTTGTGGCCTGATAATTCAGTCTTTCTCTTACCCCTTTTCCTATTAGTGCTGATCAAACAAAATCACTTAGACTGTCAGTGAGAGGAAGCCACTATTATTTACATTAATTTTTGGCAAAGTGAACGCCCTGATAAACTAGGTCATAGAGGACACAGATCCTGCTTGGCTTTTCTGATAGTATCTCTGCTTCTTTGTAAAGAATATTTACAAATGTATTATGTTTTTCTACAAACAGGTGACATTTTAAACATGCAGACAAGTTCAAAAGGATATCTGCAATCATTTTAAAAGGAAATGTTTAGTGCCAGACAGAGTAGATGGTGGAGATTTAAGTGCTACTTAGTATACCATTGGCTACTAACTGCTATGGCTTATTCCAAACAAGAAGTAGTAACACCAAAGGTGGTGTGGGCTTTCTAGAATGGCAACTGCATTTGCTGAAGGAATGAGGGCCACTGTAGAGACAAAATTAAGCCTTGTACATTTTTCAGTTAAATGCCTTGTCAGGCTCTTCTCTCTATGCAGGTAATTGCTCCATATATATCCTGTGCTAATACACAAATACATCATAATTACGTTTTTGCCTCATATGAATGTTTCATTTAAGGAATTTTTCATCTTTGACTTCTTCAAGGTTTGTTGCAAACTTTGCAGCACAGACCGACATTTCCACCTCTGTTGACCAAATCTGGGAGCATGGACCATAAAAGAGCCAGTGCCAACCAGATAACCATGGAGCTGCTCAAAGTCCCAAACCCAGTAGCAACATAGGGCTGAGCTGAACTACCTGTAGGTCTCAGTTAGCCATTTGCTAAAAGACCACTGATGGACAGGAAGTACAGGATAATGTATTTAGCATATATACCCTCTCTCCCAGCTTTCTGGAGGGACTTTTGGAGAGGGCTAACTTGAAGACCAGGATGAAAAAAATCAGAACTGGATTTACAGAAAATTTCTTCCATGTTGAGCATTTTGCTACAGGATGTAGGACCTCATGGTGAGTGATGACATGTTGCTTCTTAAATTACGGTATGTGACATTCACACTGAGCAGTGAAGGGGAACTCTGTTCTTTTTTTCCATGCCTTGTGTTTGTACAGGCAAAGACTTTGGCTTTGGCTATGGCTTTAGATGAGGCCACGAGGAAAATCCCAGGTCCCACTAAGAGCTGGAACGGTGTGATATCCTGGAAGTTTTCACTGTGAGGCAGTGCCTGAATTATAGGGCTGCCACAAGCCATAATGTGTGACTCTTCATGATTTCCCAGTGTTCAGGAAGAGCTTTGGTTAATTATTTTCTTGTCAGCTAAAACACAATGAAAAAAAAAAATAAACCCATTCCTTCAAAGAATGTAATGAGGGACTTCAAATGAATAAATATTTTAAAGTGAAAGACCAGCTAAAACAAATCCAGAAATATGAACCACAAAGCTCTGTATATGCAGTCTGTGTGTATGAAAGAAACCACACAGAATCCCAGAATCCCAGAATCACTATGGTTGGA
>NW_008611343.1:0-1753 GCF_000691845.1 Merops nubicus
CACAATTCTGCCTTCTAACCAAGACACAGCACCAGTGTCAAAGCCTACAGGCCAAGGTAAACATGGTAGCTCCAGATTTCTGGGGGCTGGGTAGATGATTTCAGGGGATTTTGAGATCCAGCACCAACATTCAAAGCTGGGGGCTTCCCTGGGACACCAGGAAGCTGGACGTTGTCACACTGTGAGCTGAGTCGAGCCAGGCTGTTCTGAACACAACATCTGTCAAAGGCTGAAGGCTGAAGCAAAGGTAGTGCTGCAGATTTCTCTGGGCAGTGCAGACTGTTTTAGGGAATATTGAGATGGAGCACAGACATTCAGAGCTGGGAGTTTTCCTCAGGGAGCAGGGGCTAGATGTATTCTCTTTGGGAGCTAGGCTCAGCCAAAAGCTGCTCCTGGCTGGATTAAACACAGCAAGTGTCAAAGGCTATAGACTAAAGGAAAGGTGGTAGCTCCAGATTTCTGGGGGCAGTGCAGAGGGATTTAAGAGATGTTGGATACATCAAGAGCTTTCAGAGCTGGGAGTTGTCCTAGGGTAGCAGGTGCTGGAGGCTTTCATTTTGGGAGCTGGGTTCAGAAGAGAGAAGATCTATCCATTTTTGAAGATAGTAGATATAGAAAGCTGAAGGAAAAAGTAAAGGTGGTAGATGCAAATTTTTGAAGAATGTGGCACAGTGCTTTCTGGAGCAGTGTCATTTTGGAGTAGGGTCTTTTTCTGGAGCAGGGTCTTTTAGGAGCAGTTTCTTTTAAGGAGCACTGTCTTTTAGGAGCAGTGTCTTTTTGGAGCATTGGATTTTGGAGCAGATTGTTTCAAATGGTATTGCAGAGTATGGCAGTCTTTTTTTGAGTGGAGCCTTTTAACAGCAGCATCTCTTAACTGCATGGTCTTTTTGAACAGAGTGTTGCAAGGGGTGTTCTGCAGGGTATTGCAGAATGTGGCACAGTGTCTTTTTGAGCAGATTTTTGCAATGGTTGTGCAGGGTATTTCAGAGTGCAGCACAGTGTTTTACCCTTTGTTACACAGGGTATTGCAAAGTCTTTTGGGAGCGAATTGTTTCACAGGGTATTAGCGATATAAGTAATAGAAATAATTATTGATATAAGGAGTAGAAATAGGATATTAATATAAGAGATGGAATAGAAGAAATCGTTACACTAACCATTATGAAGCGCTTGAAGGAAAACAGGCTAAATTGCTAACAGGTTAAGCCAGGATGAGCCTTGACACTCTAACAAAGGGACTATTGATTTACTAACCAAGGAGGCTAAAACAGATAATAAAGACTAAAACATGCAGAGACATTTCACCCTTATCTAGAAGGAGCAGTCATAAAGAACAGAACTGACGGACACAAAATAACATCTATTACAAACTTATCGGAAAAGGATGACTAGTAAGGAAGAGCAGATGTTTACCAAGGACCGGAACTGACCAGGACTGGCTCAATTCTGCAAACTTGCCATATCACCATATTCCAGCCAAAAGGTGAAAAGTACATCGCGAGGAGGACAAACGGCTTTCCTCCCAGAGACCACTGCCCGCATCTCGAAGACCCCTGCCCGCAATTACCAGGAGGAGCTGCGCAAGCGCAGAAGGACTGGTGAGCTAATTATCATACGAAGCAAGGATAGGCGGAGTTAGGTCATAAACATGTATAGGCATCATTCAAATATGTAATGTTTTGCTGTATAAATATGAGATAAATCGCCACTTCAGGTATGCATGTTAGTGGTGGGGCGATCCCCCGTGCATCTG
>NW_008611344.1:0-1150 GCF_000691845.1 Merops nubicus
AGGCTCTGAGGAGACCCTCTTGCAGCTGGAGCTGGTGGGTGCTTCTTGGGTGGTTTAGAACCATCTCCACCAAGACTCCATCCCTGAGGAGAACCTTCCCCAGGGCTGAGGGAGCAGATGTCTTCATGGAGAGCTCCATCTCCAGGCTGGAGCCCTAACTGTTGTGTTTTCTTCTCCCTTCTCCTTGACAGTACAGCGCCGTGGACAGCAACCCCCTGTCTCTCTACGTCATGCACCCCTTCTGGAACACCATCGTGAAGGTGAGACCCCCCCCCTGCCCCCCTGGGGGGCTGCAGGAACTCGCTGGCACCACCACACCTCCTCTCTGGAACCCTTGGCCAACAAGCTCTGCTTCGTTTGCCCTGTGCCTGACCCCTCGGGGTGCTGCCCCCCAGCTCACTGCATGGTGGCCTCCAGCTTCTGCTGCCCCATCGCCCACCCCGGGCCACTGAGCGAGTGTTGGCTAATGCCCAGAGGGCTGGACCCAGGTCTCTGCCCTGGCTGGGAGCAGCTCGTGGTCCTCTTGATGGGTTTTAATGAGTTCCTGTGTTCTTTTGCTGCTTTCCCATAGATCTTCCCTACCTGGCTGGCCCCAAATTTGATAACGTTTTCTGGCTTCCTGCTGCTTGTCTTCAACTTCTTCCTCATGGCATACTTCGACCCTGACTTTTATGCTTCTGGTAAGGCTGCACGTTCCTGTTTGGAGGTGAAGCATGAGAGGGGTGAGATCTGTCACCTCCTCTGCTGTGCCTTCTGGTGCTCCATGATGAGGCCTTGATGAGGCCTTCTGGTGCTCCTTGATGAGGCCTCTTTGTCTGGGCCTTCCTAGAGGCCGGTGGCTGAGCCAGGGGAGGGGCAGAGCTGAGGTGTTGAACTCCCTGGACTTCACCACAAGGACTTGTCTGAACGTGGCACCTTCCTTCTGGCTGCTGGGTGAACGTGGGCATGGCTGGCAGCACCTGGGCGAGGGAGGAGGAGACAGCCAAAAGCTTGAGTGGGAGACCCTCGGGTCAGCTCAGGGTCCAGATTTGTTCAGCAGACTCATCAGGGGTCTGGATGGAGGGGCAGAGTGGATTCAGCCAGTTGGGTGATGGTACCAAGCTGGGAGGAGTGGTTGGCACAGCAGAGCTGTGCTGCCAGGCAGGGAGAG
>NW_008611345.1:0-13736 GCF_000691845.1 Merops nubicus
TTCCAAGCCTCAAACCACAACAGTTTATATCATCCTTGTTTAGTAAGACCCTTAATAAATTAAAAAGAAAAAGAGAGGGTATATAAGATAGTAATTTGGCATGGGTAAAGAAAAAAAACAGATTTGGCAGGCTCTCCTTGTCTTGTTAAGCTTTGCTTTCTGATATTTCCTTTTTACAGGACTGCTCTTTGCAGATTAAATAGGAAGACTCTCACAATCTGAGCAGACAACTGTTGGGTTTCCACAGGGATTTCATTTTGCCTCTTGCAAGCTCATATTCTCCTCCGTAAAATATGGGACTTAAACTGATTAAACATCCATGTTTGCAGAGGGAAGTGTTGCAGCCAGAAAGTGTCTGATCCCAAACATCAACTTTCATCAGGTACTGTAGCATCATCTTTTGACAGAAATATTTCTGGTTTAAGATCATCATTAAATCCCAGGTCTATTACAAAGGGCAAAAGAAATTTTATAATATAACACAGTTGGGTTTGGGGGATGGGGGGTTTTTTGTCTGTTTTTGTTTGTTTATAAATAATATTTGACCAGCCCTAAAATTAACATCAGAATCATGTATGGTTTTGATATTAACCTGAAAATCTGAGTTTGTCCATGGATGACTCATTGCACACAAGCCAAGTTTTTCAGCCAACTTATGTTATCAGGTAAAATACTTATAATTAAGCTGGCATAGGTGTTCCTGAGAAAGTATAAAACCCCTGGAAACTGGTTGAAAATTCAACTGGCTAAGCTTACTTTTTCATATTTTTTCCCAATGAATTTGTTCTTGCTTTCATCACTATGTTCAGAGTGTTGATTACAAATACTGAAAAATATTTTTTAAAATTATAATGCTACCCAGGTTCCGTCAAAGAATAATAGAAGAACTCACTTCCTCATTAGGAATTTAAAATTGTGTTCACTTTTTTCCCCTCTTTTCTGAGGAACTTAATATGTAGCTTTGACATACACTCCACAGATCTCTTCCAACTGTTAAACTTAAAAAAAGGCTAATGAGGGAAGAATTATTTATAGCTTAGCCTTTGGCAGTAGGAATTCTAGACAATTTTTGAATCAAGCTTTATAACTTTAGAAATAGGGAAAAAAAAAAAAAAAAAAAAACACGAAAGAAATCCCTGAAGCCAAAGGGATAAAAAAGGAAAGTGGAGATATTTTTTCTCTGCAAGTACTGGTGCTTATGCTCCTATTGGCTGTCTTTGTCATTTTAACAGCAGCTTTTGTACTTTGCACTGAAAGCCTTTGATGCACTTTACCAAACATAATGAATACATCTCAATATTTCTAGGAAGCAGTAAGAGTGTCCTCAAATTTCGGATGAGAAAGTGAGACACACATTGAAAGGATTTATGACCCAGTTGTTGAATATACTGAGCCACTGAATCGGACTGTACGTAACTTTTAAATCACCTAGAAGCAAGTTGTTAGACTGGCTCAGTGACCCTAATTAGATCATGGGAGAAAGACCTCCCCAGGAAGCCAGGACGCTGTCTATTCTAGTACCTACTGCCATAATGAAGGGGGAAACTGCCCCATTTAAGATAATTCCACACCTTTACCTTCTTGAAAACATCTTTTATATATAGAGAGACACCTATTTATATTCTCATTCTAGCTATTGTAAATCAATACTTTCATATGGAACATTGACTTAAGAGGTCAAAAAGTTATACCTGTCATGCTCGTATGACAGAGTACAGGACTATGAGGCAGGAAACAGAATTGAAAAGAATCAAAGCTATCTTTGCACTTATTAATCTTTTTTTTAATGTGCTGTAGGTTTTTAGAGGCATTGTGTGATACGACATTGAGGTGCACAGTCTATGTAACTAAACTCTGCTTCCTTTCGATCACTTGAATGACACAAATGGAGCATACTGTTGGCCCACTGTATTTTAAGGACTTGGGACATGCTGCTGCTTACCCTGTTCCTGTGCTGTAAAGAGCCACAGACACTGGAAAATCTCTATGCGTGAAAATAAGTGATTTCTGTCTCCACTAATGGTTTAGTTGAAAACTAAACAGAAATTAAACATATTGAGATTCAGTTTCTGACAGTCTATGTTAATTCAGTTTCTCCCTTGTGTTCCAAAAAGACAGTGTGTTTATCACTGTGAAGATTATAACAGGGTAGGTGGTAATCCCTGCTGGACAGCCTCGTTCTAAAATAGCAAAGCATCTCTTTATTTCATGCTACTTATGCTGGACTGATTTAGCCTATTCATGGGCTTATGCACTAAGTTTAATCCTCAGAATTCTCAAAACAAACAGTCCATAATAATCACACGCAATGTTGATTTTTTTTTTTTTCAAGTGCAGCTGAAGAGATTATTTTAACCCATAACACACTGCAGAAATCAGACAACATGTTCTGACACTAGAGAGATTAGACTCTGAAAACATCAAGATGTATTTTCAAGAGGATCATCCTGCACATTCCTTCAGGCAAGAGATAAGAAAAGGAATACAATAATATCAAAAGGTCACAAAGCCACCCTAAACCGAAGATCTTTCACCAACTGTATGGATTATCAACATTTCCAGGCAGGGGAATCTGACAGTGTAGCAGCCAGCAGTAGTGGAGAGGAAGCTTTAGGAAGCTTTACTGAAGGACCACTTTGTCTGGACAGAATTCATAGAGGAATTTGACTTATGCACAGTCCTTATAGCTTCAAAAGCTCTTTTCTTACAGTTTAAATAATAGCTGATTTTTTTTCCCTGTACTGATGGATTCCATCAGTCTGGATTTTCTGATTTTCAAATACTTGATTATGTTTCTCCAGATTATACTTATCTCAGTTACTTTTGAAGCAGCCCAGCACCTTCTAGGGTCAAAAAGTATTGTTCTTATAAAGAAGACAAAGGTAAATAAAAGAAGGATTTGTTCACTGGAATCTATGTGGCTAAATTGCAGAGAATGCACAGACTGTTTCATGCTAGCAGATGGTGTTTGTTTCCTCTACACATTCAAAAGCTGAAGCTAAAGTTATATCTTATAGGCAGTAATCCATTCCACAATTTCATCAATGGAGAGCATTTGTCTAATATAAGCATGTTAAATTGGCTTCAGCTAGCAGTCCCTTTAACTACTTGGCAAACAATAAGAATTTAGAGGCATACTTGGTATTGTCTTCCTAAAAGGCTGCCTATATTCCATCAAACTTTGGCTACACGGCATCCAAACATCTAACATGGCATGACCACTAACTGGCTGGTGAGTACCCATAACTGGTGTTTGTTGTGGGCTGCAAAACCCATCTGCAATACTGGCAAAATATTTAGCCTTGTGTTCTTAGAACAAACACTATATACAATGGTATCTGCATTCATTTGGGTACCAACACCTACAGAAAGTCTAGTCACACTTTTGACTTTTACAACATAGTTATACCTGAAAAGAATGTTACTAGAAGATGAGTAAGATTTTCAGGTTTTCAGCTGTTAAGTCAAGCTCAGACTTGGTGATGTGATATCCAGATATCTGAAGGGCTCTTTACAGCACAAGATTTTTATGTGCAAAAATTATAATTAAGCAAAACATCCCACCAATCACACTAAAATACACAGTCCCAGCTTGCTTTTGGTTTCTCTTTATAAACTTCCATTACACCTTAGCCAGTTTCTTTGCCTGGAACAAACTTACTCATCTTTGTTGAAGAACAGCAGTAACATTATGAACTGATGGCATTTTTCTCCATATATAGGAGTGTCTGTTCAGTACGGTATGTCCAAGGTAACTTCAGCACTTTTAAATATATTCTGAAAGAAAATTTTCTCTATGTAGAATTAGCCAGCCTTTTCAGTAGAGAGAGAAATTGTTAGAGTTTTTAAACTTAGAAAGATTGCAAAAGAAGGAAGCTAGTCACTCAAACACTTGAAAGGACTGACTGTTAACAAACCCAAGATCTAACCCTCTAGAAGTTAAAATTCTTCTGAAGTATAGTTCCTAACTGAAATACTTCTCTAAGCAGCAATCTAGCCTTGCATTTCTCTGTCACTATCTTGGATCATTCATATATCAATCATGGGGTCAGACAGACTGTAATAAATGGACAAAATTAGGACTTACAGACAGGTTTGGGAAAAAGAAAGATAAGGATGGAACATTGAAGGGAGTGGAATCATCCCTTGAATGTTTTCTTTTTCCAGCTTTTAGCATCCCATGCATTTAGAGACAGAGTAGTAGAGAAGCTGTATCAGTTCAGTGGTTTTTGAAGCAGCTTTCCCACTATTTTCACTGCCACAGCAGACACAACTAGATAGCTTATTCTATGAAATGCAAGGGTGTACGCAAATAATGTAACTACACAAAGCCTGCTGCCTGAAGGACAGGTGACTGCTGCTAACAGATATAACTGGAAATCTTAAAATGGATTGGGAAAAAAACATACATTGCGCACAGATGGGACTTGAAGGTCTGTAGTTCCACTGAGGTTCAGATCATGTCTTTTAAAAGCAGTCCAAATGGTTTTGGTTTGTGTTTTTCTTTCTAGCATTGGCAGATACCTCATTTGACTTTGTTGCAGATGCTCAGTGCAACTGTTCTGTTCTGCGTACAGGTCTTTGGCTTGCATGGTCTCAGAATAACCAGAAACACCCATACACTTAAGGATAGTCTAAAGATTGAACCACACTTCCAACCAGCACAGAGTCAAGAAATATGGTCTCTGTATTCTCTGTGTGCCATTATTGTGCCCTTCATGATCTGGAGTGTCAGCTGCATTAGGATCTTATGTGTCTTAACAGAAAAAAGGCCTATTTTATATACACCAAATACACAGTCTCTGTCTCAGGAAGGCTCTGACTCACAGATCTCAGAAATTTGGGCAAATACACAGGGGTACTAAGTTTGCACAGTGCTATATGGTCCCATTGTCAGAGATAGGATGCTGTCTATGGCAAATAAACTTTCATTCTGACCTGGTAAGGCCTTTCTTAGGTGTTTGTACCTTGTTAGATATCTTGGCAATACATTTCTGCAGTCGACGTTTCTCCATACCAGAAAAACAGAAGGAGTGGAAAAAACAAAACAAAACAAAACAAAAAAAACCTACAAACCACAAAAAACCAACCATATGTTCAAGCAATTTAAAATTTGAGAAGACGAGACAAAAAAATTGGAACAAAACAATTCTCTAAAGACCATGGAACATCTCAGCAACAAAAGCTGGCAAGAGAGGTCATCAATTCCCAAACCAAAATCAAGACCACTGTAAAGTTTACCATAAAGTCAACAATTAAAAAAAATGACAGAATCCTGCAATCCAAATTTAAGAGATTAGCATAGTATTCTAATCTGAAAATGGATTTTAAAATGGCATTTTAGAATTCTGTAGCAGTATTAATGCACTTATGACTTTCAATGGAAATGTGTATCAACTTTTATTTCAATTATGATTGAAATAAACAAGAATTCATTGTTCTGTAGCTATCAGATTCGTGCAACTGAGAGCTGAACTTCCAGCTATAGAACCAAAGTCATTAACCTTTTTATGACAGTGCATGAGGCACACAACTTGGTTACCAGTAGGTGCGGCAGTTACTGTGGTAGCAGGTAAGGAACAGAGGCCATTGACAGCCAAGCCATTCCCTGAACATCTGCACGAAACGTGGATGTACCCACACTGGCTGCAGCGACAGGGCTGTGGTGTAAGCCAGCCTCTCTTCCCTTCAGCCCTCTCCTGCACAGTATCTACATCTCATTGCCTGCAGAGACAGTTGGACCGCTTCAATCTAAAGTCAGTGTCTGCCAATTAATGAGCAATCAGCAACTGGGCACGAGCATTAGTTCAAACACTGTGCCAACAAGGCGATATTCAGTTTAACAGATACAGTTTTCTTCAAGTTGCAGATGTATCTTCTGATCCAATACCTCTCTAAATATTCACTAAAATACTAGGCCCTAAATCTAACAAAATTAATGTCTTTGCATTTTCAGGGTGCAATTCTCTCTGATTCTTAGATTAACACCACTTCATATCCTTCTATGAGCTAGAGCTGTCCCTTGATCACACAGAAAAGTAAGGTCACTTCCAACTTGCAAAACAAGCTTTAATCTAAATCTGATTGACATAGTTCTGTGTTGTTACATTGATGTCCAACCACATTTTATCCACTTCTCAGGCTCAAAACTAAATACGGGTAATGCTCATGCTAATCCATCAAGGGTTTGGGTTTTGCTTTTATTGTTAATGTTCTTGGTTTTTATCTTCACTGTCCTCTGGTAAGGGGTTAAAAGCAATTTCTCAGGATTTCCAAGTCACACAGCATTCTTGAGTACTCTCAGAGTTACAACTGGAGTAAGTTAGGGGTTGCGGTTTTGTTTATTTGTTTGGTTTTAATATATTATTGATGTATTTAACCTGTGGGATCTGTATTTCAGATACTAAAGAACCATAAAAAAAAAAAAAAGGGCCATAATTCAGTCAGGCAAAATTAGCAAAGCTCTAGAGATGTAGTAGAGCTATTGAAATTCATATTTACTGAGAATATGGTATCAGGCCATTCTGTAAAAATAGTATCAATGATGAAGGGAACAATGCCAATCAGCTCTAGTATTCCAGCCACCAAGCACAATGACAAAATAGGATTTGACTAGTAAAAGCTACAGTGGATTTATGAAGGAAGTTCTTCCTCACTGACGTGCTGGAGTTCTTCCCACTCATCACAGTCCACCTGTGGAACAGCTAACATTGTCCATACTACATAGCTATCTGAAAGCCTTTTTGGAAAAATCTTTCATCCGAAGTAATTAGGCAATGTAAACAGTCAAGGAGATTAAGGAGACAAACTTAAGTGGAGGAAAACAGTCTAATGCTCATTTGCAAATATTAATTTTGATAAAACCAGAAGATTCCAAGGATTCATTTTGATAATTCATCTGCAATATCCAGAAAAAATTGTTTTGCTGCCTTTATGGAATGGGAAAAAGGGGAAAACAAATAGTGATCTTTTTCCATACTCTGCACATCATTTTAACACTGCCCATTTGTGTCACTTTATTCATGTCACTAGGAAATACCTTAGGGTCTGAACTGTGTCTCTTATTCAGTCAAGCACAAGAAGGCAGCTTCACTTTCATTTTGCTTTCCAGATTTTAGATTCCATATAGCTCATAGTTTGCAAATACCGTGATCTATGAACTCTTTCAATACTCAGAGCATCTTGACAGCCACAGAGTCAATAGGGTCAAACTGGACTCCAGATGGGTGATTCAGAGTCAAAATTCCACTTTAATGTCTGTCCTTCATACACACACAAATTCCTGCATCAGTGTTGGGTCCTAAGAGAACACCAATTAAAAGAGCAAGTACAAATCATGAAGGAATCTAAACAAGCAAGTATGCTGAATAAAGAAAGGAAATGATTGCACATAAAGGCTGGGACATGAACAGACCACTTTAGTTTTACAACAAAACCAAAGATATTTTTCAATTTAACTCATGCTCTGTCTGAAACTGTGTTCTTGTAACTAACTATATCAATGGTAAAATGCATGGCCTGTCAGAGCAAATGCATATTCCCCATAACTGGTCTGTCTTCTGAAAACTATTAAAATAACACAGAAGTCTCACCTAGAACCAACAGCTAATGATCATTAGTTCATAGCACTACCATGAAAGGCTGTGTAACATTCCAATAATATCTCTGAATAATCAGTTTCCCTTAAGTTTCATATTTAAAACTAGTAACTAAGTATACTTTAGACCTTTATGAGACAAACTAATAAAAATTCTGATTACTCACAGTAATGGACATAGAAAGAAAAGTGGCACAGATGTGATATTTTCCTTCTCCCACTTCAATATTTAGGAGGTACTGCTGTAATGTACTAAGGCCTTCGATCTTTTATAGTCTACTATCAGACCATTTTCTTAAGCAGGGGCTTAATGAGTTGATATAAAACCAAATATTTGACCTTGTTTAAATACGAGCTCAGGAAAGTGCTTCTATAGTTTGAACCTGCAGCAATGACTAGGCAGAACCTGCTGATGTTGTCACTGTTCCAGTTCCTGAGATTTTAACAGAGGCGTTGGCTTCATCTCAGCTGTTGCCATTGTTAATTATCCAGCACAAATCTAACTGTTGCCTTCTGTATAAGATCTCCAAGATCAGACTTTGTCTCAGTTCATATTGCTGAAGTTAAAACCCAGATCACCAGTTTTCATCCTGACCTCTGGAAGGTCTTACTCTCTCATCTTGACACATGCCACTTTGACCATTTTCGGTGCATTCACTTTTATGCAGCTAAATTAATCTTACTGGCTGTACCACCATGCCACCAAATGACTGCTCTCTTTTTCAGTCTATCATACAGTCCTGATCCAAAGGGAAGTTTTATATTGAATGTGCTTTGTAGCTTACAGTACAAAATAGCCCGTGGTCTGAATAAGGGCTCTTCAGTGATTTCCATCTCTATTTAAGCCAGCTGTCAGGATCTATCAGTTCAAATTTCCTTCAAATTCTCTCTTGCTTTCTACCATCTTCTAAAACATGGGATGAATTCACTAAAAAAAAAAAAGAGAAGAATTACTATTCCTTTTTATATTAATCTTTAGATGTCACCTTTCTGCTGATGCCTATCGATCCTGAGAATTATCATCTTCAATATCGACTTCTGGCCACCAGGCTTTTTTTCTCCCAGGCCAAATATGGTGCCATGCCAAGTGCTGAGGATCTGTAGGCAAATACAGGATGCTCAGTACGTATCAAATTGCATCCTCATGTGTGCATATGAGACTCCCTCACACAAGCATTAAGTACAATTATACAAATGGAAAAATGTCTTGTCTACACGTTACCTCTTTATGTCCACCACATATGATACACCAGGCTTAGCTGTGAACCATAGAAACTGTGATTTTTTAAAACTTCAAAACACCCATTTGCAATGATAGTTTACAAAGTACTAAAATGCAGGATCTCGATTTTTTTCTTGTACTAGGTAGTATAATTAACAGTCCAGAACTTTTTTTTAAAACTATAGTATATAATCACATAATAGTTTTCTCAGTTTCTTAATCTAATATACAAATTGTGATGTGCAGGTGAGACACACTGCTTTGTAAGTAGGTGTTAAGTATTTTGAATGAAAAAGAGCAAACCCACAAATATATCTCCATATATCCTAGCATTCCCTGCACTTCAGAATCATTTCAAAACACAAGGAAAAGGTTCTGGGCTTCATGCCAGCTGAAACAATTGGCATTAAATCTCATAAAATGAAGACGTGAACATCTTTAGCTTTGTTCACTGCTGACAGTGAATTGTAGTAACAGCAATAATAAAAAACCCAAACAAACAAATTACTCCATTCCATCCTGCCTCACATAAACATGCTAGCAGTTCTAGACATTTTCTTTATGATCAGCTTTCAGATTAATATTATTCATGAGCTGGACTACTTGATAAGTAGAACTTTATTTATCTGTCAAATATTTCACTAGACAAGTAAAATAACAATCCTGAGCACAAAATAAATAGCTTCAGTTAACTGAAGAAAGAAAAAAAAAATGTTCTAGTATGGAGCAAATATCAAAGTTTTGTTGGTGATTTTCAGTACAAGCAGACTGATATTGTACAGTCAAGTTATGTCACGCGAATACAATCTGCACGCTTAGCAAGACTTTCCCATATTTGTCCTTAATTTTCTTCTGAAGTAGGCATGAGTGTGATCCTGTATTGACAGGGAGTGGGGGATAAGGGGCATTCACGACCTACCTCCTTTTGCTCTCTTGGAACAAAAAGATTGAGAGTCTCCAGGGCACAGAACACAACGAGGTGTCAGTAATCATCTCACACTACTTAATTTATCAGTTATTGTACTGTACCAAGACTGTATTATGGATACAGTTTTCAGTTTTTTCTGATGGTGACTAGGGTGGAAGCCACAAATGTTTGAACAACATAGAAAGATGAATGAAAATAACCCTATCTTGATAATTTCAATGCAGAGAAATGGCTACATCCAAGCCAGATGAAAAGGAAACAGCACTATCAGAAAACCAAGCATGTTAGGCAAGGTGCTCGCAGGCTAAACAACTTGCTTTGGACTCGGATCATGTAGTCATTGGAAAAGCAGACCCAGTATTCCCGGGGCACAGGGCTGAACTTCATTTCACATACTTTCGGGGATATGTGGTTTAGCTCTATGTTACTGTGACTTCATCTAATGCTGGTCTGCATCTGTGACTTATGGACAGTTACTATGAACACAGAAGCAAACATTTTTCTTTGATTGAAAGTAAAGAATTCATTTTCCCACCACAGACCTGAAATGGAGATATTTCTATAGGCTGTCTTTCATACTTTTTAATTTTTATGTACTGAAATATTCCATCTAATTTTAGTCAACAAATTTTAATTCCTGACATATTTGTTAATTTAATATTTTTCTTTTCCTATTCGTATCACTTACCTTCGTTTTATATATTGTAATTAAGTTTTATTCCCATGTTTAAAGCAGCATATACTACTAAAAACTTGTGCCCTGAGGACACAAAGGAGATGAATGACAGGGAGTCCGAGGAAAGATTTTTCTAGTAGTTGTTTGAAGATCTGGGCCCAGGCCTTGAGTCAGTTTCAGTAAGAGGTAGATGCCTTGCTAACCACCTAGGGAAGAGATCCCAACTGGTAACATCACTTCTACAATAGAATATCTTCAGTGACTTGAGTCTTGCATAAAAATGCAAAGCTGATCTGATATTACCTTCATTTTGACCCAGTGGCCTCATTCATAACTTCCTTCTCTGAAGTTTAAATTTGGACTAGAAGAAGGATGCTGGTAGGACTAATAAGTGCAAACTGCCTGCACCATTAAGAGTTTCAATATACAAATAGTTACACTCTTGAGACCTTTGAGTATTACCAATTAGTTTCAGAGGGATTACTAGCACACATAAGTCTGTACACAAGCATAATGCAAGTGGTTTGCAGAATCAGTGACTAATTTACACTAATTAAAATTTGACCCAGATCTGCAATATCTAGGTCAAAGAAATAATTGCTCTCTGAAGGCTATTCATTGACATGTGTAAGCCTGTAGTGTCATGGTACTGACTTGTGATATGGATGTTTCTGTCACAGTCAGAAGCCACAGTGTCCTTGGGAGATACGGTCTGAGCTCCAGACACAACTTTTGAGTTGGTTTGGCGTCCTAGATATAGCCATGATTTAGGTCCAGAGTCAGAAACAAAGCTCCTGATGGGGAATCTCTGCCTATCACAGAGGTAAGGCAGCTGATCAAAAGCATCTTCTGGCAGCCCCTGCTCACGGCTCCTACAGAGCTCCAAATTCAGCAAAAGCGCTGCTTAGATTTCTCAAACAAAATCCTCCCACTAGGACAGGATGACAAGACATGCAAGTACTGAGATATTTTAAGAATATACACAGACTCACTGATTTCAGCTAGCACACCAATAGTAGGCCTCTTCTTGTTAATTGAAACTAGTTTCTAAAGGTGACTTATCTTCCTTGGTAATCTCTCTAGATACACACGCAAGTGTGTACGCCTCTAGTGATACAGGTCCAGAGGGACAATGAACATCATTCACTCAACTAAGTTTCATGATTATAAGGTTGAAATATCTTTTCACAAACAAGAACATTGTCAGAGTAATTGGAGAATAATGAAAAAGGTGAGCAAACAACTTACCAGTAACATGATGCAGGATTTTTCTGTAAAAAAGTAGATAAAATTTGCAATTAAATATAGGTATTCATTTGGTACATGTTTGTCTAAAACATAGAGAGAAAATTAGAGTCAATAGAGTTGCATCTCTTGGTCCCACTCCATCCTATCAGAAAACATACACACTGAGCTATTCCACTTACTTGAATGCATATGGCTGAAAACTCCTAATGTGCACCCCAAAAAATGGCACTTCCTACATACCAAACTTAGGAGAAGCTTTTCATTGTTAACCAAAACAATTCAACATAAATATACATATAAAAATTTTCTAAGCTCTTGATGGCACTTATCTCAGAAAAACATTTCATTCCATAAACTGAACTATTTCTCTTCACAAAATATTGCTGTTTGGACGCTGTGCAAACAATATGAAATTGGGAATACTGAGTAACAGTTTTCACAACTGGTAAACTCTACCCGTGCCCTTATATCCCAGAGCTGACCTTGGACTGGATTACAAAGAAATGCAGCTCAAATACTGGAGTTTGCATCAATTCTGCAATATCTCTGTCCAACGTATATGTTTTTTTCCCTGTAGTTAAATTCCAGGGATTACAATCACTTTGGAAAAGACGCACGCCAGAATTTACAGACAAAACAAATCCGGGGGGGATGGAGTTTCATCCTTGACTTTCTTCTACCTTGCATTTTTTTTTTTTACAAGCTTCTAAAACTGCTATAGTGCTTGTTTTAGTTTTAAATAAGATGAATATGTTCCAGAGAGCTAAAAAGGCCACCTCCGCAACATGTGATAAGGAAAAGGCAAAGATGCTAATTTGCAGTTATCGTCACTGGCTCTAACATGACTGTCAGGCCAAATCCCCTTTCCTAGGTCATCTGGCATGAAACAACGAGTTCTGTGGAAAGCTGAGCACAATCTACCATCTCTGCCTCTTTCTTCTTCTTTTTAAATAAGAATTTTTAATACTTAGATCTTCCCAGGTTACTTTCCATTTTGACATCAAAGCAATGAAAAGGGACCACTTCCTAATGGAAAACCAAGACTTACTCTCATCTATCCAAGCTGAATACCATATGTCCACAGAACAAAATACAAAGGCTTGGAAGGGTTGTTGCTGTTAATATTTATGATCAGTTCAGCCTTCTTTTTCCATTTATAAATGATTTGTTAGAGGATCACAATTTCTCCAGATATATACATTATTAAACATCACAAGGAGTTTTCAGGCCCAGGCCAGAATTGATTTCAAGCAGCTCTCCAAGTACTTTCCTACTGCTGGTATGTCATTCATCATCAAAATTACATGAAATTGTGCTGTTCCATCGGATGACAACAAGTTAAATTAGCAGAAAATGAAAATTAATAGCAGAAGTGATTCATGACAGACGTTAATGTTTGGATTAATAATTCCTAAAAAAAAATAAAAAAAGTATCAAACTTCATTATCTGCCAAGCAGCTAAAGTTAATTGCAAACTCTGCCGCTAGTTCCAATTTTGTACAGACTATTGCTCCTTGTAGACTTCATCTTTAGGGATTTTGGTTAGAAGCTGCATACAGTACCACAGGAATATTGTCCAATATGTAAATAGCAGTTTTAGGAGTCAGCACACTTAGTCCTTTCTATTTGGAATGATTGTGGATCTCAAAGGAAAGTGACTGGGTTTTATTTTCCTTGAAATCGTTCCTTGAAGAACATTATCAAGAACTTGAAATATTGGTCTCTTTCTTACATCTTCGATTATACACAGTCTTGCAATGCCAGTTTGATGGCAAATCTGTGAGTGCAATCTGTGGAGTGATTATCAGTGTCCAAAACCTACTGTACAGATTCATAAAATTAATCAGTTATACAGAGAAATTTTATTGGCACCGTGCAGACTGAGTAATCTAAGAGGTGTCAGCCTCTACCCAAAATGCCTACAGACTTC
The DNA here is from genome assembly GCF_000691845.1 of Merops nubicus. Classification (NCBI taxonomy): domain Eukaryota; kingdom Metazoa; phylum Chordata; class Aves; order Coraciiformes; family Meropidae; genus Merops; species Merops nubicus. Next base: position 13,602 of record NW_008611345.1, read on the forward strand.
AGAATCACAATGTTATAAGGTAAATTCTCTTTGTATTTTTACACAGTTCATTAACATCTGCTCATTCCTCCATCTGTATTATTTCATAATGAATGAAATACACTTTGTATACTGCAAAGAAACTCGCTTGATTAG
>NW_008611346.1:0-1212 GCF_000691845.1 Merops nubicus
GGGGCTGGCAGACCTCTGGGACGGGGATGGCAGGATTCCCAGCGCCGGGAACTGATCAAGACGTCAGTGCTGCCAATGCTCCAGGAAGAATTTGCACAAGTCCAACATGTAACTGTTTTTCAACCTGCCACATATATACTATAATACTTTATTTTACAATAGTGAAGCATTTTCCACACCATCTCCCCTCCCAAACTCCATTAAATACATATTTTAAAATTAGTATGATTACACAAAATCTCTAAGCCTCAGAACAACAATGTTCTGAGTAAAAGTAAAATCAGACTAATTAAGAAGGATGCAATTGATTTGAAAAATCCCACCCTTACATAGGTGATATGCAGTAAATGGCACTTATTCCAAGAACATACTTTCTCATTCCAGATGTTTAATGCAAGGTAGACAGGTTGTTACTGATGGGAAAAACCCCAAACCTCTCACATTATAGAAAAAAATGTGACTGCAATGACCATTCTAAATACAGGAGTCTCTCTTTCAAGCTGTAAAATTACAACAGCAAAATATCTCAAGATACATTCCTGAAAAATACTACCAGAATCTATGGAAACGCACAGTCTGAAAGTAGAGTTCACATATTTTAGAAATCAAAAAGCACCAACACCAAATGATAGAATTACATAAGCTTTAAATGTTTTCCATTCTTTTCCCAACTTGCAAAAATTCCCCCAAATATGTCTGCCTAATGAACACAGCACAAATGCATAATTCCTTGCATCATCTGGCCTCTTCATGCACACAAGTATCAAACTCCATTTGGCTCTATCACAGAAGCTGTGATGGTCGCAACTATTTTCCAAGAAAACATAACAGCAAACAATAGTTTATGGGTAACTGTAGAATCTAGCTATATTTTCCTTGTGCACAGAAATTATTAAATATGCAGTACTTCAACTATGCATACACCAAACACTAAGTATGTTCATTTATGTTTTTGCAAGACACAAGTAGATGCTCCTAGGATTTACTATCTTTAATGAAGATAAAATTAAGCCAGGATTTCTACTCAATCATTTATGACTTCAAAAGCAAGAAATCCCACAAAGCAGGACCACAAAAAAAAAATACTATTTACATTTCTGATTCAGCTTTCCTCCCAAAAAGGGACTTAAAAAAAAAATTCTTCAAAAGCAGGCCTCTCTCAAACATAACTAACTGTCTTGGTTGGAAAGACAGGTGTCTGCTAAGGAAGGC
>NW_008611347.1:0-4891 GCF_000691845.1 Merops nubicus
TTTGCTCAGGTCCAGGTAAATGACATTCCATAACTGTGAGTAGGATGTACTTTGGTCTTGTATTGGAGCATTAGGCTGCAGGAATTTAGTAGAGACCACTTCTCTTGGTGCTCTGCAGTTTTCCTTAATCCTCCTTCAGAAGGAACATATGTCTATTAAAACAGAGTAACTTTGAACTACTGCTCAACCAGGCTGTTGGACCTGGTTTTTCTCACCCTGTGCTTATAGAAGACCGTGGTCGGAGTTGTGAGACTTTGAAGGAGCAAGTACCTCTTGCTCAGAGTTCAAAAGAAAACCACAAATATATGATCTGAGCTTAATACCAGGACATTGACATAGCTGTGTGAAAAATTAAGGGGAAAATGTTTCTATCTAATCCTTGCATTTTGATTTGTATGATGCACTGCTTTGGTCTGATTCTCAAACTTGCTGGAATTCATTTAATTGAGCATTTTAAGATACGCCAAAGGGCTGACTTTGGAGGAAGATCCTCAAATAAAATTTATTGCTAAAATGCCTGTGGTAATCTATTGCAGAAAATAGCTTTTTACGTCTTTGCAAATACTACATGACAGTATACAAAAGAATGGGGTTTGAAGGAAGGGGAAATTGTGAATGAGAGAGAGGGTGACAGTGAATTCTAAATGTTCCCGGGGTCAACAAGACAAAGGGTCAAAAGGATTTAGGAATTGCTTCAGTGGCCACTAAATGTCACTGTTGCTCCATAAAATGGCTGTAGGCACCTTGTTTTGTTAGAGATTACTTCAGAAGACAAAAACTTTTGGAAGGTGTAATACACTTGTGGATGTATTTGTTACTTGTGGAAGTATTTGTTACTTTGGATGTATTTGTTACTTTTGGATGAGACCTATCCTCAGCTAATTCAGATACGAAAGAATATTAGTTTTAGACAAATGGGCAGTGTAAGTGTCCACAAGATTTTAAAAAAGGGAGGTGTTTTGTTTTTTTTCTCAAAATCCCTCCAGTTCTGATTTGTTTTCTAGAATCACAAATAGAGCAAACCTAGTCTATTTTTTAAAAAAAATCATTAGAAGTAAGAGCAGCAAAATAAGGCACCTTTCTGCAAAATAAATAAATAAATAAATAAATTTGAGCTATTTCCATAATATATATTCAGCAATTCAGTGCCAAAAGATCACCTGTGAGTCTTGATTCTGGGAACAAACCTAATGTGTATTCTGTTGAGGATTAGTATTTTTCTGTTGGAAAAGAAGTATCTCTGTTTTGGATGAATGATTAAATAATTCAGACTGGTCCAAGAATCCAAAGCACAGGGAACAAGAGAGTCTTGCAAAAGACACCAGAATTACAATTAACAAAGACACCTTCTTTCTATAGGGTGAGATGTTTTTGAGGGTTTTGCTGTGTGTCTATAGATCATTTTGCATACAGTTAAATGGAGTTAACAGGAAAGAAGTGAGCATGTTTTGACATAATTATGCAGGTGTAGGAGCCAGACTGCAGTATTAAAAACCTCCTGGATTTCAGGAAATATATGTAAGCGTTCAGCTAAGGCACAATTCTTAGGATGTCATGTTTTTCTTAGTCATCTCTTCTCAGTCTGGGTAGATTCCAGGACACTAGCATGGCAACTGCTTATTTGTTTCTCTGAAGTTCACCTCCTGCAATTGCTGTCATGTTCTGAAGCATGACCTCACATTCTGTTTCTTTTCAAACTAAGCCAAATTCAGTGGATTCACAGCTTCAGTCCGGGGAGAACTTCTTCCACATATAAGGTTACACAATGTGACTGAAGAAATTGTGATATCACTAATACTAATTTTTGATTCTCAAGTCTTTAAATGTATGCAGCACAACGGCACTTGAATGTCTTCTGTGATGGCAAAGTGTGCTCATATAGATTTATTTCTGGTTTTCAGAAGCTAAAAATGTACATTTCAAGGTCCTATACAATATAAGCAAAATACTGAGATGCCATGAATCAGGACAGGTTGTGATTTTATAGAGTAGTTTAAAAAACTCCAAAGCCATCTTTGTATGGTCCCAGTAACTGCCTGTAGAAGTTTGTGAGATCTTCCATACTGAACACTCTGGGTAGAAGCAGGAGCGTACATTTGGATTTTGCCCTCTTCTTAATGTTTGCAGGTTTGAGGTATCCCATCCCTTATTGTTCTCAGAATTGTTTGGCCTGATGGTCAGATTTTGGCACAGATGAATATGGATGTAAACTCAGCAAACACCTCACTTAGCCTGCCATTGAGACTAAGGATGACAATATAAGATTTTTTTAAAGGAGACTCCTGTTTGTACTGGAGATCTCTTCGGAATGAAAATGAAATGGGGGAAAAAAACAGACAAACAAAAAAAGCAAGGCAAAAAAAGTCAGATAACATAGCTGTGACCAGTGAGAATAACCTATATGGTATTCAGAAATTGTATTTTAAACAGTTAAGATCACAGTTTAAAAGCTCGTTAATTCTACCAAATAGGATTAGATTTACATTTCCTACTTTAGCTGTTACATAGGTTCATATAATTCTGATCATTGCAGACTGTCTAGCTTCTGAAGTGCTTCCCTTAGAGTTTCTACTCCATAATGTGGTGCTGCTGCTACTGGGAGAGCAGTCTCCTAGTTCCCTTAGTCTCTAACACTTGTTGCTGAAAAAGTATTGACTTGGATTCTCTATTGTTGCTACTCTTCATTGAGTTCAGCTACCAATGCTCCACAATTCCTGAAATGCCACTTGCTATACACCATGTGAAGTCTGACAAGATGAGGGATTCTGGCCTCTGCCTGACATGAATAGCCTGGATGAAGCTGTCTGCCATGTGGTGATCACTGCAGCTCAGCCCACTGGTACCTCTTATTCTGGCCTGTACACAGCAGGGGAGCTTCTGATCTGAGAGCACTGATCATAGCCCTGTTAGAACTATGCTACAAGCACACACTTTGGAAACAACTAATATACCATTAGCATAAACTTCATTATTTCTTACTGTTACATGTGAGCAGAGGAAAGGGAATGAGCATAGGCAATATGCATGGAATTATTATCTTCAGGTTAGTGGAACTGACCTTAATAAAATTAAAAATGTAGTTCTGTCTCATGCTTCTGTTCAAGGAGCCTGCTAATTTTCTTAACATTCACATGAAAGAAAAGTTAAGGCATTCTTAACTTTGAGAAAAGCCTGAATTCCTAAGGGCCAAAGCATCAGTTATCACAGATATTCTATTTCAAAATAGCCTTAGCCACTTGGAATCATTAATGAAAGGATCACCTTTTCTTCTCTGAAGGTACAGTGCTTGCACAGAGAAATGTTTTGATTTCCCCTCAATAAATTTAGCCTAAATACAGACTCTAAAGTTTAATGATTTCTCTGGCCATCATCTACTTGACATATCTCAGAAGTTCTGAACTACTGCCTTTGATAGTGCCACAACTCTCTCCTGTGGTTCAAAGTGGAAAGAATCAAGAAGGGAACTTTTATGAACCTCCCTCCAGGTACCTTCAGCTTTTGTTCCAACAGAAGATATTTATGTCTCCAGATTCTCATCTCAAATGATTCCATTTCATTCAATGGTACACAAGTGAAATCCCTTTTCATTTTACCTGTTTTGAGTGACAGCAGCAGTCGGTTCTATGACATTCCCATGTGGAGATGCAGAACTGAGGCTACCACAGTGCTTTATTTCTGTTTTAAAATTAGGCTCATAACATGGAGTAAAAAAAGTAATCCCGCTCATTATGAATACCTATAGATTATACAGATATAAAACCAGAATTTAGATCTTTCTGATGAAGGGCCTCAGGTGATAGTGAACATGCTAAGATGAGATATAAATTCAGTAATCTTTCTTTATGATAAAGTTCATCATTTTAAGGGTTTGGATAAACTATAGACCTTCAAAATGCTTTTACATGGAAAGTTTTCTTTTTGCAGCCTGTCTAAAGTGCCTAGACTTCTAGAAATGCAATAAAAACCAGACCAAAATGTATCCTTCCACTGTCTTCCTCTGTAATCTATTATCCAAGGCCTTCATGCATACTACATCATCAGCTCAATGCTCTTTGATGACTACTGAGTTCTTCTATAAATTATTCATACGTCTTTTTATATCACCTACTGTGGCATCAGCCAGGGACAAACAAATATTACAAACACGGCACCAATAAAAAAGAATGCATAATCAGTCTCTAAAAATTCTTTATATTCTGCCAAGCCCTGCATATTGCTGTAGAATACTAACAACCACTGGATCCCTCTACTTTGAAGGTCCTCTTCTGCAAAGAACATGCTGCTAGATATTATCTGACAAACTGCAGTCCATTTTGTACTTCCATAGATGTGATTGATTCCTTTTGAACACGGGGTTTCTTTTTTGTTGTTGTGGGTTTTTTGTGTTTTAATATAATTTTTTTTAATCTTATGAACAGCTAAATTCATTTGTTACTGATGAGTAATAGACTTTGAAACACAGGTAGAACAGCAAAGCACACACAAGCTTGAGTGATAGATTTACCTGCATGCTGCTGCTGCTGCTTTTTCAGCAGGGTGAATGAATGAAGAGGGAAATGTGGATTTCTGGACGTTGTAAGAAAGTTCTCTGAGATTACTTAATTAACACAGATTTCATTCTGTATTTCATCAGAAGGATGGACACTAGAAGAACCTCATTTCTGTAGTGTGCTTTCACTGCTGGTCTGCATTTTGGAACCTAGATATCAGGAGAAATGTTCAGTATACCCACGAAGGTTTGAGGGAGAGCACTTCAGAACTATCTTGAATATTGGAGAAATGATCTGAAAAAAATATAAAACTAAAGAAGAGCAAGTACAAGCTAAAGGGCACTATTGGATTTGTCAGTTGCCAAGTAATATTTAAACAGCTCTTTTAGAAGGAAAGGTGG
>NW_008611348.1:0-2537 GCF_000691845.1 Merops nubicus
CAACCTAAAGGATTCTATGATTTTCTGAGCAGCTATACATGTGTGATTAAACGAGGGTAGACTCCTGTTTAAAACAGAAAAGTGATGTCTGCTGGAAGCAGATACTCAGGGAGAGAAGTGTTCTTCATAGTCTTTAAACTCTGTAAATGTAGCATAAAATTTCTTTGTAGCAATATAAGTAACACCAGTGTATTTTTGCAAGCTCTGCCAAAAATGATGTATATGTTTAGGTTGCGTTGGACTGTTGCTGGGTTATTAAAGCCTGCAACAAACAGATCTTGTTGGTAAAGCACTTCAAAGGCAATTTCACAAAACCCTTTTTGCTCTTTATCCATGAACTATTAGTTCACAGAAGTCGTAGAAACAGGTGAAAGAGGAAGGAATAGCATTGTGAGGAGTAAAGAAAAAGAACACTTGAATTAGTTAAAGTGGCTTGATTTGAATATTATCATAATGTTGTAGGAAATATAAAAGAGCAAAGGGTAATTTTGAAAATTGGATAATACATTCTTCTGATTAAAAATAAGGAAAGAAAATAGGGAGAAGAGCTGCATGCAATTACACACTTGTTTAGAAATGCAAGGATTTTTTTTTTCTCTGGGGAGCAACCCATTTTTGCCACCCTGTGGACAGAAAATGTATGACTTGATTTTTTCATTTCTTCAAAACCTGTGGGAGAGGCTGGAATCAGTGAAAATGCAAGTGATTTACACAAATTCTGAACCGTAGGCTCTGTAGCATTTTAAACATCATTTCAATTTGCAGTTGGCTGTTTTTATTTTAGATTGCATTGTCAAAACTCTGAGCTTAATTTTTTTGCTGTTCTCAGTAACAGTTATCTTGTCAGTCTAATACTGAGGGCAATTGCCTGTCATATTCTCTGCAAGCATGTGGTAGAACTGCCTTTGGTGGTACAGGTTAAATGGTGATAAATGTTTTCTTTTCTTTTTTCTTGTTCCTCCTTCTCCTACCTCCCACTCAAAAAAAAAACCCAAACAAACAAACAAAAAACCAAACCAACCAAAAAAACACACAACAAAATAACAGCAACACCCTTCCTCCCATAACAACAAAAAAACCCACACCTCTCCCCAGGCACCACAACCTGTAATACAGAGTATGAATCATTGGTTGAGTTTGGGGTTGGGGGTTGTTGTTTGGTTTTGGTTTTGCCACACCTGGCTTGCTGTGCTGACTGGGGACCAGATGTGAGCAACCTGTATCCTCCTGGGCTGGCTGTGTATTAACCAGAGGTTTTGCTGAAACAGGCTACCTGTTTTCAATAAAGAGCATTTGTTATAACTTTCTCGAAGTAGTCTGGTGACAAAATAAGTGTGAATGATATTGGACAAGTGAGGGTGTCGTTTTCAAGAGCCAGAGCTGGCCACAGATCTGTGCAGCATCCTCTGCTGGCACCTCCTGCCCGGGGCACAGAGCTGGGAAGGCCAGTGGTCATCTCCCTGACTGCTCCTTTTGCATGGCTGCATTACCAGCCTGGTGCACTTACCTTTTTTTTGGGTTTGCTGTTGTTGAGTGGGTGCAGACTTCACCCCTCTCACCCACCATGTTCCTGTCCTGCAGTTCATTGGGTTTACAACAATGCTGTTTTTCCTCTTTCCCAGTTCTCTGCAGGGCATTGGAGTTGATGTTTGCACATGAAACACAGACGTGCTCTGAGGCAGTCTCCCTTGTCTGTCTGGCTTTGTGGGCATGATAAAAATACAAAGGGGGTGATTGGGCTTGAGGTTCAGAAATCTTAAAGCATTATGTATGATAAGCATATTGCTGCATTGGCACTAGCAGGCTTATTGCTCCTAGCCTTCTCCCCACACCCCAGCCACAGCAAAAGCAAAAATGTTCTGTACTCATAATATTGTCCTTTCTGATCCAGTTGTTGGATTGCTGTCCTTTTACAGAGTTGTTCCTCAAACTGACAAGGGATTGTGAGTTGCAAATCCTGTCCTGACAGATGTGTCTGACTTTTTTCTTACTAATCAGCAGACAGGGTCCCAGTTTTGCATCTTGCCTGAAGGCAAAGGGACCTTGGATAACAAAAGAGAAGATGCATCCTTCTTTTGTTAATTTTTCTGAAGTGTGGAAGACGTGCTACAAAATTCAAAGAGTGGAGCAGTGGTTCTGGGGGGAAAGTTGCATTTCTTATTCTGATTATAATTCCTATTTATTGGCTTATAGGTATGTTGAGAATACTGATGTTTGTGTGGGTGCCACTTGAGACACACAATCTTTCAGCTCAATCTAATGACAAAACAATGGGTTTGATGATTGTTTTGATTTTAGACTATAGTGATCCACATAAACTACTTGACTACATCATCAGGCTTGAAGGGCATAGCACTGCTCAGTTACCAATAGGGTATCTCCAGTTAAATCCATATCCAGCTTGTCTTAATTTGTTAAATTTAACGTTTACAAGTGTTGGTGATTATACCTATTGCTGTTTTTTTGGGTAGATATTTAATGCTTCACTATCATTATTATGTATATTTTCATAATAAGCCAAAGATTAAATTTTGACC
>NW_008611349.1:0-1803 GCF_000691845.1 Merops nubicus
CTTTTTTTTTAAATCAGGATAAAGGAAATACTATTCCTATATCTCTTTTATTCTGAATTTGTTACTTTATATTACAAACTATTTCTAATTTTCTTCTGTATTAAAACAATGATAAAAAAACCCCATTATACTTATCAAGGCAAGTTTGAATAACCATCAATTCTTATAATTCTATGGTAGTACTGGACTAACTTTGATTTATATTTGTACCATCACCAAAACACTACAGAATTTGACATTTCCTATTATTTCAACTAATGGCAGCATGATTTAGCTGGAACATTTCATACCAGGTTAGAAGTAAATTCTCAGACGTGTATGTAAAGATGTAAATTTAGGTTAGGAAATACCTTTTTTTCTTTATTTTATTTTATTTTAATAAAAAATGAAACAGCTTGCGTTTCAGGAATTTCCTGGCAAATTAAATCTTTATAATAGAGATACATTTTGTATTTCCTAGGAAACACAAACTTGGTTTCTTGAAGGGCTGAAAACTTATGAGTGGGATAAGAGAGATTGGAGAATTACAAACCACTGTTAATGCAGAGGTATAAGGACCATGCTTTCAATAAAATATACTTCTTCTATTTTAAAGAGAGTGTTTCATGAGAAGTACCTTGCCCAAAGGGCACAGATCAAGTGGCTATATTCTATGCTATTAATATTCAGAATAATGAATAATGACAAATTCAGTAAAATCAGCAGATCACAATTTATCTAAAAGCATCTTTATTCTTTAATATATATTTTTTAGGCCAAATTCTCTATACTTTGTCATTTCTTGTTGGTGAAATGACAAATGTCCAGAGTTGTAGGAGAGGAAACTGACCCAGCTCTGCCAAGATTAGCAGAAATGCTGTGACACTACTGCATTAGAAGAAGTCATACTTGGACACCTCAAAGAACTTCTTATCTTCAAAACAGCAAATCAGAATTTGTATTAATGAAGCTAATGGCAAAGGGGATTTAAATTATTGAAGCTAAGTAAACAACAGTTCAATGAATGAACTTGTGTCTAATAACAGCTCTGAGGGTAATGTCTCCCTGTACAAATTCTTCCTCCATAGTAACAACTAGGGACTGCTTCTCAGGAAACCTTGTGCCCTCAGTCAGTTATAAATAGTTTGACACTTTTCTGATAACTATTTCCCAGTTTTAGTTTGCAGATTTTACAGATAACATTTTGCTCTCCATACCTTCCAGAGTCCCTTCTCATGTGTTTGCATTGACAACTATTACCTTACACACTTTATATGTTAAACAAAGTATGTCAGGGAAGAGTTTCCATAACTTGAAGAAAAGTGAAGATGCAGTAGGTGATGGGGAAACATTTGGGGGATAGTGTGATGAAGGAGACTCTCATTATTTCCCTATGAAAGCAGCACAAGTAGTGGTCCACCTCCAGCACCTGCACACAAATGCACACAGCATGTAAAACAGGCAGGAGGCTTATTTAGTATGCAAGTGGTGCCAATGTCAGCAGCTTTGCCCCAAGTTGGAATACAGAGTATTTAATTGCTTTGACACTCATTTATCTCTGATGCTATCAGGACATCTTGTTGGTGACACAGGCTTGGCACTTATGCTCTGGGGAGCAGAGGTGCTGGGGGACCTGGACAACAGCAAGCTGCACAGGAACCAGGAGTGCACCCTAGTAGTAGAGATGGTCAAGAGCATCTATGGCAGTGTAAACAGGAGAATAAGAAGCAGATCAAGGAAAGTGGTAATTCCTCTACTTGTGAACCAGGAGTGCACCCCACCCTAGTAGTAGAGATAGTCAAGAGCATCTATGGCAGTGTAAAC
>NW_008611350.1:0-7825 GCF_000691845.1 Merops nubicus
ATATATAAAAAAAAATAGACTGGTGGCAAAGGAAATATGGGTTGAGATGCACTGGAACAGTGAGAAATATAAAGACCATACTGAAGTACATCATGCAATGTATGTACTTAGTAGTATGCAAAGAGTCAACAGAGTATTATATAGCATTCTTCTCATCCATGCATCCTGAACACGTGTGTGCAGGTATGTGCCTGAAAGTCTGTGTGTAGATATAAATGTGTGTATGCTCTCCTGCAGCTATATTTATATGCATACATGGTCATATCCATGTGTGTATAAATGTACACATTTGTGCATTTAATATTAAAAAAAAAGTTTAAATAATGTGTCCCAATCAATCTATAGTTCAAATTAGTTTTAGCTAAATATTTAGAGGTTAATGTAACTCATGTAAGAGTGTGTGCTTGTATAACTGAAGTTCTAATCTACAAGCAAAAAGGTGAGAGAAAATAAGATTCTTCTCACAGTCCCAATTACATTCTTTGGAAATGAAATGTCCTGATGTGCTATATTCTGCAAGGACACATGATCTGTATCTATTTTCAGTGAACATCTTCTCACATGGTAGCCTAAAAATAGGCCAGGCATGAACTTTAAATAATGGCTCAGGAAGGGTATTAACCTCTTTCTCACATTCTAAGTTTGTCCCACTGCTGTGAGTATCAATATTATGAGGAACGTATCTGGTATTGGAGAATGACAAAGCAAACTACATACATCCCTGTTTCTGCTTCTCTACAGATGTCACTGCCTCTTAATTCCTTTCAAGGTCTGTTATATATCAAGCTATCCACACATAATATTGATAGCTTTTCTCTCCCTGAGTAGTGAATCTGTTCCACACCAGACGCTAAAAAGCAGGAACTATTTCATTTCCAGCCCCTAGTGATGGGAGACTTTCAACTCTCATGAAATGCAGATGATTATGAAAGCTCCTATTTTCATAAAATGCAGTTTTATAAATGTTTACACAATGTGTGGCAATGTGTGGTGCAATATGTAGCTAGATTTTTGTTCTGGGGACCGTGGATAGCTGTACTAGCTGCTGTATTTCCCAGGTAATGTTACAACTCCCATACCATAATTCTTTCATCAGGTGTATTTTTCAAATGATTCTCAGTAGTTCTACTCTTTTCTTGTTATAATACACACAGACCCATCCTTGTTTCCTGATTTTCAATTTAGTACAAGAAAAAACAAAAAAAAAAAACATAAACAAACACAAACAAAAAATAATTAGTTTTTAACACATGCAAGTGACATGACTGACATCACAGAAATAAATAATGGTTTTCATTATCACAGTTAACTAATGACTACAATCCAGGCTAAAATGACAACTGTTAATTACAAAGAATGTGGCTTTTCTTGAAAGTACATATAACTACAGAGGCATTTATTTTGCCTACAAAACAGTTCATCCTTCTAGCAAGGCACTATCCATTGCTTCAAATGTACTGCAGCGATCAGATGGCACAAACATGTGCAACGATCAGGTCCTGAAACCTGCAACTGCATGTGCTTTAGAGCACCCTGTTAGCACGCTCTCAGCTGACCACAGAGCTTTTGTTTTTCACTCGTGAGGAAGAAGAAAAATTAACAGTCTCCGCAGAACAAGCTGGGAGATTAAAATCATTTTAGAGGAACTCCTTGTCAGTTAGTCCTTTACTCCTGTCGAGGCGGGATTAAGATCCAGGGCTAGCACTGAGGAGGACTGTGTGAAGGTATCATGAAAGAGACAACAGATTAAAAAAAATTGCCTTGAACTCAGTCCAGAAACTAGTGGGAAGTCTTTATGTGTATTCAGTGTCAGACTCCATGCTTTGTACCAGCTTTTAAATCCACTAATCTCTAACTATTTTGTATCACAAGAGTTTAGTCTCAAGGGGAAGAAGATTCTTGTTAATCACTAAAAATATCAGATGCTAAGTTCCTTTAGTGTTTGTTAGACACTTATCTTTCAATTAAATGAGTGTAATTCAGCAACCCTGTGCATCCAGAAATTTCATTATCTGTCCATTTGGAAGTTATTTCAAAAAGTTTTGCAATTCTCATTTCCATTTAATCTCTTATATAAATACTTTATCAAAAGAGATTACACTTCCAAAAAATTATTTTTGCAATCAGAGGCAATCTCTGATTTTTCATATACTAAGACTTTAGGAAAAAGTCTGTTATTTCACCTTTAGCATACCTGGAAGACAAGTTTTGGAGACAAGACTGCAAGTATTTGCTTATTGTGTTTGCTAGATAACAGCAGAAGACCCAACTTGCAGATTGGACAGATTTTTGTGCAGGTTTCAAAATAATGTATCATGTTTTTTGTCCAAGCACTAGGAAAAAATGAAAGCAATGATCTAGCATTGCCACGATGTGTGGAGTTTTACTTGTACATCTCCCACAGAGCTTTAAGAAGATTTATCATCTTATGTCACTGTGTACCAGCTGGAAACTTAAGTTCATAAATGTGCATTTGGTATAGATTTTGTTCTGTTCTCCTTGTCTTTGCCTTTGAGATCACATGCTTTTGCAAGGCAACTCCAAATTTATGCATGGGAAATGCTGTGTACCCTTCTGTATGCTGTTACTACCATAATCATAATGTGCAGTGGAGGGCATAAAAATAGGCACACACGTTTGCTTCTGCATCATACAGTCGAAGGCATACTTATCTCCTCTTGCTGGTGGTGAGTCACAACTCTAATCTTTATTTGTGGTGACTTTCATGGACACTGGCACCTTTAATGGTTGCTCACTAAACACAGAAACATTTGTATTACAAGATCCCATAGCATTTTTACCAATTCCAAACAAATACATTTCAAAAGACTTCAGCCTGCTTTTGGGCTTAGAATTTAAATTCCACAGTGAAAAAATGAAGAAAAGATGTTCCCTCTCATCATCTCCAAGGCTGAGATTTTACATGAAAGGGACAGGGGCACGTTCATACCATGCACCTGTCTTGCCAGCACGAGGTTTTCTCCTTGGATCAGGGCTGCCTCCTGCCCTCTGCTTTCCCTCTTCCCATGCTCCCTTATGCAAGTGCCATGACTTTTTACTGCAGAAGCCCACAAGGGGAAAATGGAGAACCCTGGCAGGTACTGGAGTGCTTTTCTGTAGCCAGAGCCCTCATCTCCTAACCTTCAGTTAAAACAGACCATGTACTTTTCAACTCTGCCTGAAGAGTTTTCATTTATTTAGTTTTCATTTATCTTCAATTATTCTCTTAAGGATTCAAAGCAACATGTGTTAACTTGTGCTATTGTAAGGTAATGGTCCTAGTCACAGTTCATGGATTAGGGTAAAAGATGAGTTGTTCTCAGCTCAATAAATCAAAACCTTTCAAGTTCTACTAGAGAGGACACTAGGCAAGACAAAACAAGCACAGTGTTAAAAGAATGTGTTTACCTAAGGAGAACGAACTCAGAAGTCATCTGAAGTACTTTATTACTATTTTTAACTTCCTAAAAATCAGCAATACCATTTATAATTGCAATAGCATATTCAGACCTAACAGGAACGAACATGCTGTGGTAAGCATTGGCTAATATGTAGTCACCTGTCCTGGCTTTCAGCAGAAACTGCACACATTTATTTAAAACTGCTAGACACTTTCCATCCTCTGCTCCTAGCACTACCTGAGTACCAGCTAGCTGAATAGTTCTTTAGTCCATTAAAAACTGAGACATGACAGACACTCAAAAGCATGATCTCGGGCTGAATATGGCAATGGTGTGAAAGTCTCCTCTGTGGGGCAGCACTCCTGTTAAAACCAGCTGCTCTTCTCTCAAAACACTGGACCTGGTGCCCACAAAACCCTTTCTGATTCTGCTCTTCAGATGCCTGAGCAGCAGTTCAGACAGCAGCAGACACAGAATGGATTTAGTCTTTTGTAATGGGATCTGATACCTCTCATAGCATTTAGTTTGCATGCAAACAGTTTGGTACTTTTCTCAAACAACTACTGCTCTAAGATTTGGTGATTTGATTTGGATTAGTATATTTGAAGAGCTCATGAAAGAACTGTCATGCCTGAAATATTTATCAAACAATTATGACAAAGGAATCTTTGTCAAAGGCTAGGTGCACTAACAACAGTGCTGAAGATCATAACTACTGAGAACTACTGGTGTGTTATATTAATGGAAGCTATTAGATCTTGGGACTTGGCAAAGCATGTTTCAGCTCAGGATGGATCTGCTAAGGAAGCATGTCAAACACAGAAGGGACTGTGGTCAAAGTTTCTTGAATATATGCAACAGCAATGAAAGTGGGTGACAATTCAAAAGCTGTGTCTCAGCTGCAGTATGTGCACTGATCTATGTGCATACATCGAGGAGCAAACACACTCCCCACAGTTCAGGAGATCAAAGCATACTGTCTTAGGTCCCTGGCAAACAGACTTGAGCAGAACAAACACAGGCTGTTACCACCTCACACCTGCTGGAGCAAAGCATTTTAAAACACAATAATCCAATCACCAGGTGATTGTCTGGTCATTTCGAACATTGAAATGGCCCATTTGTAACTATTTTTAAGCTTTTATTCTAGGTGGTGTTCAGGGCTTTGCTTAAGCCTTGTATACTTAGTTAATTATTTAGGTATACCTTACAGAAATCTTTAAAAACACTAATAATTTCTTTTTTTTTTTTTTCATCATTTGTCCAATACATAATGCTGTGATATATCAGCATTTATTCTGCAAGACTAACATGCTGTATAATTTATTCATGACTTCAGTACTCCAGAGTATGAACTAAAGTTATGTTTTATCTGTCTTTGTGAAACAAACCTTTAATGCACTAGACAAAGAGGTATTCACTCTCTCCATAAGCTATATAAAGAGACACTTAAATCAGGTCTAATACGACTACATCAATAAATCTGATGCATTTTTCCTAGTTCCTCTCTTTAAGCATCATACCAAGGTTCATTGCATATAAAAATGCATAAATATAGTGGATTATAATGAAAGCATAACCTCACTGTCTTTTATGAGCTAAATTTATTGACATAAGTTGTTACAGAAGCAAAGTATTTGGAAACTCCAATAATTTAAGATTGAACCTGACACTTTATTTTTTTTTTAGTACACTCATCTGGTTTTCTATTATTATTTTAATGTCTGATAGCCTGCAACCAAAAATCATAATGACTACAGTATTAAAAAAACATCAAAGCATACAATGGCCTAATCAAATCACATTTTGCCCTCATGCTATTAATTCTGGAGATGTGCACAGGATTCTAGTATAGTCTAAATGAGAAAAAAAATGTTTTTTTAATTTCTAATGATAAATATTAAAGGAAGTACTACAAAAGGAAGTAAGTTTTAATGGAGAAAAGGAGAAGGTTAACAACTGGGGAAAAAAAATAGTGAAGTTACCAAACATAATTTTTTTGTTTTAAAGAACCAAATGCTTTCTCTAAAAATAATTCAATTTGTCTACATGTACCAAATTCATCTGGCTTTAGTCTTGCTTTCGCTTAGATACAATTATTCTTATTATCAATTATAAATCTAGCTTTCTCTTATTTTGTGGTGCCAGTAGCTCCCTTAAATGAACTGACACAAAATACCACCCCTGATGCAACGCTAAGCACCCTGCAGGATCTTTTTCAGAATCTTATACCTCACTCAAGGCCGTCACAGGTACCATAATGTCCTTAGATTCACTTACCCTATGGGAACAACAAAGGCCAAGAACTTCACATGTCTGTTCAATTACAGAAACAGCACTGTGTATAAGATGAAGAAGCTTGTTAAAAAGAAACTAAAAGAAGATTCTTACGGGCTGGTCGGAAATGACTGACAAAGAGCAATGATAAGTAATACACCTAGACAAATACATAAAATACTGTATCCATTACCACCCAGGAGTTAGCTCTTACAGCTATAATCTTGAAAAAAAGTAAAATCACTGGTTGGCAGTGATTTAAAAAAAAAAAAAAAAATTAGGAATTATTAGGATATGAATTATACATATTATTATAACATCAGTATGCTGGCTGCAGATTTGGTGCTCTCATCTCTAAAAGGCTATAGCAGAGCCAGGAGAAAAAACTGAGAATGCCAAGAAGGATGATTGTGGTGGTGAGCTCAGTTCTACGCGAGAAAGAATTAAGTAGAATATGCAAATTTATGTTAAAAAAAAAAGAAAAAAAAACCAAAACAACAACAACATAACCAAAAAAAAAAAAAAAAACCAACAGTTTAAGAATGCCATTATAGAAGTTTTTAAAATCCTAACTGGCCTGAAAAGGGTAGGTAGGAAGTGACTGTACTATCACTTTTGTGACAAGAATTAATGGACACCAAACCCAAAAAACAGTAGAAGCCAGGTTCAATCCCAAAACAAGGAGGTGGTTTCTCATGCAACAGGGTGCAGGTCTGTGCTCCTTGCCAGAGGATGATGTGGTTGCAGAGAGTACATGGATTCAAGAGGAATGTAAACACATGATTGGAAGAGAAATGTATTAAGGATTACACAGTAGACAAATCACATCAGTTTCAAAGAATCCCTTGAACTGAAAATACTGACAGTCTAGGAGAGTCACTAAGGGCATCACCACACTTAAACTGTTCTCATTCTTCTATGGTCATCCACCTACAGCCACTGCTGCAAGGATGGTGGCTTCGACAAACACCAGAGTTGAGTCACTTTGACATTCCTCTCTATTCTTACACAAGACAGTTTTAAAGACCACTTTTTGGATAAGGCCTTTCTGATGTCAAATGATGTTCAAGCACACAGGTAGCAAAACCTCCAAGTTAAAAACTGTGAATTTTAGAAAACTTCATAACCACCTTTTTCTCTTGGTGAAACAGAGGTGGTATTTATAAGGAAAACATGCTAATAGCTACCAATTGCTAATTACTACCTCATTCTTAAGAGAGGGAGATAGGTAACTGTAAATGCTACTAAAAGTAGAATTTATTTAACACGTCAACTGCTGTTTGAATGTACAGCCTTTTTTCTAAGCAAGTCAGTTATGGTTTCTTTAGAGTGAGAATGTGTGGTGGGGCGGGAGGATATATGCAGAGAGAGTTTTACGATTAGTTCAGAGTTTTTGCAGAACTTGTTTGGAGCTACAGATAGATTTGATGAATCTAAACTTGCACTGTCTAGAAGAAGCAATTTAAAATCTTCCACCTCTACCAAAACTGTAACTGCCAGGAGTCTCCTGACTATCTGGTTCTCAAGAAGGCTGGACAGTTATTATCAGGTAAGTCTACTTGGAAAAAGGGATATGCTTTTGAAGTAAAGAGTGCAATCTCTAAATTTAATGAAAAACTTTTAGTTCTTTACTTTCATCAGAGAGCACCTTTCCTTATGAGCAGGTATTAGCACACCACATATGGAAACATATGGTTAACTCAGTTTGAGTGTGTAGAGCTGAGGATATCCAACTAACTACATTACCACGGGACTAAATATATCCTAACTGTGCGACTAACTTTACTAGAGAAAAGATTAAGTTTTTATGTCCATTTTCTACTAAGTGTCTACCTTAATTCCCACTCATTGACGACAATCTCGTTATTAATAAAAGCTTATCCTTGAATGATACAGGTTAAGTTACCAGTAGCTTCACTCAGCTATGAAGCACCCAGAGGGAGTCTTGTAAAATTTAAAAATTAATTATTTTTTTTCCTGCTTTAGGAACCCCTAGTCAATATTAAGTCCTAGCGACAGGATGCCATCAAGAGGGACCTGGATAAGCTAGAGAGGTGGGCCCAGATGAACCTTATGAGGCTCAACAAGGCCAAGTGCAGGCTCCTGTACTTGGGCTGGGGCAACCAGTGTTATCAATATAGGCTGGG
>NW_008611351.1:0-13929 GCF_000691845.1 Merops nubicus
GCGCTGCGCGGTGCCAGGTCCCCGCTCGGCGCCCCCCAGGCCCTGGGCCCCAACAGGTGATGGGCTCGTCTGCAGGCCAGCCTCTACCCCGCTCCCTTCCCGCTGCAGCCCGGGAGCCTTATGAAAGGGAACGTTTCAAACATGATTACAGGCCTGAGTCTCTGCTGGAATCCAAATCCGTAGCCTTTTAAATCTCTGTCATGGGACAAAAGCCTTTCCACAGAATATTTTTTTAAGCTTGTAACCACCAAGCCCACAAACATTCCTGATAAATGCTCCTCTGTCTTTTTTAGCGTCTCGTTTAAAAGTAATTCATTATATAAGTGCTTTGAGGTTTTGTTTTCTGCTGAATTCTTTCAAGCTGCTCGGAGAATGAATTAGGGAAAAATCAAGATACAGGAATTCTTTAGTGAAGCCAATAAAAATGGATGGTAGCAATATGTAAGCAGAGACTTTGGTTAAGGGGGATTTTGAAGCCTTGGTAGCAAAGCGTATAGAAACATATAACTAATTCTTTTTTGGCAGATCGGAAGCCAGAAGCCTGCATAAGAATCGATACATCCACCAGGCTGTGAGGCAAAAAATAATGTGGCTGAGAAGAACGAGATCAAATCCCACAGATTCCAGAAGATGCCACATGTGTTGATTTAGTGGAGAGTATCAGAGCAAAGCAGTCTATGAAAATCATAATGCAGAGCCAGGGATGGCGGAACAGACTGAGTGTTGAGTTACAGCATCAAGACCAGAAAGTTTATCCACAGACAACCTCTGAATTAGGTTAAGAACAAAGCATAACTGAGATACTAATAAAAATATGCAATTTTTCATTTAAATCAGCCACATACTGCAACACCAGATAACAGTTAGTATCTTGAATGTCTTTTTAAACAGACCTAACATAATCTGGTCTTACAAGCTTTCTTCAATACAACATCAGCTAAATTGCTTGCAATGACCTCCCAACCACCCATCCCAGACAGGCTAGGAAAATACCCCATTTCCTTCTACATCTCTATCTGGCAGAAGTGTTGTCCTGGCTCCTTATACTATTGTATTGAATGCAGAAATGTTTTGTGTATATACAAATTCAACAGAGAAGCTCAAGGAGAACCACTGTCCTAATGGCCCAATCCTCCCCTTTCCAGACAGAAAAACTATTTGAGGAAATTACAATTAAAGACTGATAAATGAAAAAAAAAAACAAACTATTGTTCATTAGATCAGACATACATATTCCTTAGCACTTAAGAAGTATTTATTTTGCTTTTCAACAATTAATTCTATATGGTCTTGGAGTCTGGCAAAGGTCCCAGAAATCTGGCACAGAAAACATAGAAAAGATGAAAATACAATCTAAACATTAGCACTGCTATTTAAGGTCTGCAGTACAGTGTTCCCAGCAGAATACTCCAATAGTTGCCCTGCAATATAAAGAAAACAGTGTGATACACATTGTATTTAGAGTAATGTTTTTACTGGCCTTGGGTTACTCCTGCTCATTCTGATCATAGACTATTTTAAGAGAAGTGATGGCCAGCCATCCCACTTATCTGATGTTGCCTTTTGTGACATGGAGGAATGTGCCTTTAACACAGCTTTTCCAGAGTCCGGACAAGCGTGATGAGCCTCTTGCAACTTACATTCACAGCCAGCTGGAAGAAGGAGAGGACTCTCACAGGAATAGTGATCACTGAACACCACCAACTTGAAGAAATAATAACTAAAAAACCCCTGATGGGGAAAGAAAACCAGTGCAACTGCCTGGAGTCGCAAGATGAAAGCTGTACCATGACATTACCTGTATACAAGGCTTGGAAACTGAGTGTTAGGAAACTAAGGGCGTTTTTAAAGACATTATTCTGAAATAAAGAAATGGAAGGAACAAAACATGCTTGCCTACAGATGCCTAAAAAGGTGTTTTTGCAGCCTTGTACAAAAGCAGGGTTAGCGCTGGAGATAGGTCCAGTTTGTACCAAGAGCCTTAGAAAGATCAAAATCAATGCTCTCTAGCCCCTTAGGAGGCTTTAGCTCCACCCACAATGGGGAAAAAAAAACCAAATTAGACAATCAGTTTAAGACCAGAAATTTATTAAAATTTCCTTAAATTATAATAGCTTTTTTCAACCAGCACCATTGGTTTCCACAGCCAAGAGCACAAGGCAGAGACTTGGTCTCTTGACTCTCTCGCTTGATGTGTCCTACTGAGCACCTGGGTGTCCCTTGGGATGGTGCCAGCCTGGTCTGAAAAACTATTGCCTTCATGGCTACAGCAAGATGCTCCCACTGCTGAGACTGATAGTAAATGGTATTGCTGATGCTGCTAAGGGGCATGACCACCATCAACCCCCAAAATACAGAGATGATCTAAGAGAGGTTGCTTTTTGGGTTGTGGACGTGTGACTTGAAAACTGTGTGTCTCCTTCTGCGGCTGAAGCAGCAGTTTCTTAAGCAAGATTGAAGAGCATTGGCAAAAGGTAAGACTAAACATGGTACACTTCAGTGTCATCAAACAAAGAAAAAGAGCCTGCTCAGTCTCAGAGGACACAATTGCCTCTGCTGCTATTGTTCAGGACAGGGAACAGTTGGGACAGCAAGGTCTGAAAGCATGTCCTCACCTTAAGGGAAAAGTCACGGGTCCCAAACTAGATTTAGTTAAAACACATAACAATGCTGTTTCTTAAGATGTTACCCAAGTTGGTTTAAAACGATTAGTGAAGCTCCTT
The DNA here is from genome assembly GCF_000691845.1 of Merops nubicus. Taxonomy (NCBI): domain Eukaryota; kingdom Metazoa; phylum Chordata; class Aves; order Coraciiformes; family Meropidae; genus Merops; species Merops nubicus. The sequence goes on from NW_008611351.1 coordinate 2,724, forward strand.
TAGTGGCTAAGAAACTGAATACGGGCAGACCCATTATACAGTTAGGCTCAAATAAAGAGATTCCCAGCACAGTCACTGGGATGAATCACTAACATCAAGTTAAATAAACTTGATTAACCAGTTCACAGCACAAAATTCAGCATTTGTTTATCTGTGGGATCAACAATAACAGTGCTTCCTTTTAATTACTGTGCTCAGATCTGGACCCACCAATATCAAAACAATGCACAAAGCATAATTGCTAACAGGTTATGCTGTTTTAATTGTGTTTAAAATTAATGTCCCAGAGCAACTTAAACACTTCTAAGTTTAGCATGTGTGTAAAAGGAACAATTAACAAATACTGTCTGCGCTCAATTAGTCAAACTTACACAGCAATGACTCCATGGCTCTGCCAATTATTCGCCACTAGAAATGGGGAAGTTAATTATTAATAGTTAAACCAGAAGAAGCATATCATAATTAAAGACCTGTTTCAATGTCCATGTGAAATCATGTAGCCACTAAGAAATGCTCTCCATCATGAATGCATTCTGCTGGAGCTACCCTGACACTGTCTAGTCTACTACAGTTCAGAAACAAAATAAATACTAGATGTGGAGTGGTGAGGCAGAAGTCTGTGAGGAATTATGAACACTCAAGTGGGTCACACTGCAGCAACTCTCCAAGCCATTATGCAGCCATAGATAGCTTGGGCGATCTCCCTTGGAGGAGGGGAGCATCAAGAGGATGCTCCAGTGGGTCAGGAAAACCTCCCCTCCACACCAGGAAGTTGTGGATGGCCATTTACTACCAATCAGATATTTGAAATGGAGAAAGTATCTTCAGCTAACTATGGAAAAACATCACGGAGGGTGGTGAAACACTGATATCTGCCCCAGGCAGCAGAGAGCAGCTTCTGTGCTACACTCTGTTTGAGCACAGCTCTATTCTCTTTTGTGCTTAGCAAATTCACTGCTGTCCTCAGTGTTGTCTCTCAGTGCTTAAAACTAAAATAGACTCACTCATAAAAGAAAAAAACTATGTTCAAATAGTATATTATCAAAGATTATAAAATACTAGCCACTAGCTTGTACAAGCAAAATGAACAAATCTCTGAGGTCTATCAATATGAATCCATGCATGTAGATTTGGGGGAAAAGAAGTTTACAGTAATTTAATATTAATTTTCTACTGATTTGGTATTATATGACAAAGAATCACAGGTTTTTAAGATATGGAGAGGGACTTTACAATCATTGGGTCTAATCTGCTTAGCAAGGGACTACAGTGAACTGGGTTCTATTTCTAAATGCACACATAGTGGTTAAACTATTCAGTGGTTAAACTAAAGGAGAAAAAAAAAAAGTTATTCTTCTCTTTTATCCATAACTATAGCTCCCTCTCTAATTTGGGACAATCCCAACAAAGTTAACTCTAGATACACTTTAACATGTCTTCCCTTCTCACCGCTCAAGGTAAAATGGAACAGAGCTAAATGTCCATAACTACACGATGCAGGTTTCTGACTCCTGGAACGCAACACCACCTTTCAGACTTTTTACCCCCCTGTTGGTGTCATCCTATCATACCAAGTAGACGTTAATATTGGTACATGAGCCATCAGCACAGCCAACTTTGAACTGAAGATCCTGGCATGCTACAGCTTCTCCTTGTGCCTGCCAGCCTGGCCAGCCCTTCACACATTATACTTGCCGTATAGGATCCCCTATGGTAAGGAATAAGATCAGCCTGCAAACACAGAACTAGAAAATGCGAACATCTGTTTTTGTAAAGGTGCCAAACAAATAACTCTGTGAAAGGAAAATGTGCCGTACAAGGCGGAAATTTCAATCACTAGAGTTTAATCAAATAAAAAGCAATATGTGGGTGGAAAGGAACAGTGCAGGGAATTGTTTCTGAGGGAGGTAGAAGAAAGGGAGGGGAGAAGGTCACTTTTAAGTCCATCTGCTCTGCATTCAAGTTTTATTTCTACCCAGTGTAAAGCATTTTGGTTTTGATAAGTTCCCTTTTGGATGAATTCACTCAAACAGAGCTCTGGTGAGAGTTTGGATTCAAACTGGTCCAACTTTTTAGCAGTGCCAGAAGAATAGACTTAACGCCTGAAACACTATCACTGGTTTCATGGATGTCTGCAGGATCTGGTCGTAAAAGTACAAGGTGGCATGCTTTAATGATCAAAGGTATAGAGAGTTGCTCTCTGCAAAGTACAGTTATACTTTAAAGGAGTCATGACAGATCCTTTATTTCAGCTCTTACCAAGTACACATGGAATTTATAAGATTGCTAGGTGAATGCTTGAATTAACAATAAATATAAAGTGTGCTTTGACAGAGCCTGATCCAGAAATAATAGTTTGAGTTATGTTGTGATTACTGTAATTACTTACTTACCACCAGGCAATTCTGATAAATATTCTGCCACAAAAGCGTGGTTTGAATAAAATAATTAGTAAATAATGATATGGTACCAGTACTGCTGACCTGTAGCATTCACACAATTAATGACGATAGTCTTTCTTGAAAAGTCACTTTTTTGAGAACACTATTCATCTTATTCATCTTATTCATCTCTAGGCTATAGCCAACTATGTATTTTACTTTTCTGCATGATATCCCTGGCAAGAACTAGATTGACTTTTTTTTCTGAGATTCAGGGTGCAGTCACAGGAGAGGTCAGTGCCACTGCATCTTAATTAATTGGGCATTTTTAATTGTTTTTACTACAGTGTCTCCCTGTCTCCTGCCACAAAGGCAGTGCCACACAGCAAATGACAATCTGAATGTCTGAAAAAAGACAAAGATAAGCAGAATAAATTCTTACATCTTTGTTTTCACGCAAATCTGATTTCTAACGCAGCTGGGATGGTCACAGGTTATAACGTGTAAAGCTTTTCTTTCTGCTCCATATAGAGCACCAGCTCCTGAAGGCATTTGTTAGAGCAGAGGGCTAGTATAGAACTTCCAACTTGTAAACATATCGGTGACCTCTCCAATAATATGTATAACCCCTTCCTTCAGAAGTGTCTCTCTGACCTTCCCAGACCATTCTGGTGTTATCATTAAGACAGCTGATTAATAAGAAAGCAATTAGAGCCGACAGCAGTGGTTCTTATTGAGGCCTGCCCAATCTGTTCTGCCGGGATGCATGCTTATTAATTTACCCTTCAGTATTTGGGATTGCACAGCTTTAGGGCAACAGGGACTATTTGGTTATCTTGTTCTACTTCCCATCTATCACAAGCCATTAAATTTGATGTGGGATCCTCACATGAAGGCCCAACTCTTAAATGAGATGAAGAAGACATTACTGATCTCAGGAGATCAATGCTGCATCTGTACTAGCATTTGTTTCAAACCCCACCATGCATGCAATGAGATCTACCCAGATGATCAGCAGAAGAGAGTGAAGGACATCAAGCTTCAGCTCACTTAACCTTGAACAAAGCTCTTTCCTCTGCCTTTAATTTCCCAAATCAGACATCTACCTTAGAGAAATCCAAAACTATCCTAACCTCAAAGCTGTGGTGCAGACATCCAGTCGCTGTCTCCAGCACAGTCTCTTATGCATGGGAAAAAACCTGAAGGGAAAAAGACAAGCACCTCAAAACATACTTAGCCCAATGTAAGGGGAGGAAGGGGGAGCAAACCCTCCTGAACGCTGAACATTACCAGCTGAAAGGCTGAAGTGTGACAGTTGATTATAATCACTGCCTTTAAGACAGTTAAAGTTGCCAGTGCTCTAAGTGTGTTATTTGAGGGCATTTCAGCATGCAGGCCCACAAAGGTGGCTGATGGAGCTGATGGCTCAGGCACACCAAGTCCAGCAGCAGCAGCAATGCCATGACCCTCTACCCTGTGACAGCCACCCCAGCTTTCTTGCCGCACCTGGACTAAGGTGGCTTGCAAATATACCTATTCTCATTTCACAGACTGTGTTATAGTTAATTGACTGATGTTTAATTACCTTCAGTGCTACAAAATTGCTTCCTGTTCCTTCAGGGTAAAGTTGACTTAACTTCAGTTTCCAGCAATCAGACTTATTTCTCTTTTGTCAGCCAGACCCACCAGTGCTATGGCACCTGTGCTCAGTGAGAAAGCACCTCCCAGCCTCTTCCTGAAGACTTGCATTACAAGTCTCGGTCTCGGTTTTCATCTTAGAAAATTTTCTTCACTTTCTTTCCCATCTTCTGCTTGCAGTACAGCTAGCAGGATTATTAGAGCCCATTCTTCTGAACTTAATAATACTAACATTAATAGAGGGGTGTGTGACCCAAGTTTACATCTGAAATCACTGGTGCAGCTGGATGCTGCACAACAGTACAGAACCCGCAGGGAAAGGAGTGTGAAGCTGAAGCCCTCTCCCCAGCAGCTGGGACAGAGAGCCCATGCCCATGGCTACCCCCTCCTGAAAAGGGAACACATGCTTCAGGTCTGGCAGGGGCAAAACGTCCAGGCACCGAGAAAGCCCCAGTGACATGACTCTGGTGCCATATCCTATTTCTTCTACAACGGGAAATCTGCTCATTCTCTGCAGAACTTTTGCAGAAGATAAAAAGGGCGAAAAAGTAACAATGATCCATCTCATCAGGCTCCAAGAAGCACACAAAACTGCCTAGCATAAAGGCAAGAATAAGCAACCTCAGCATAGAAAGGTGTCATACAAGGTTTAAGCTTATTCAGAGGTAGAGCCTCTGTCTCTCTCATGAATAAATACATAACCCAAGACAATTCAATTCCAACTGTTTTGTATTTCTTACAAAAACTTTTCAGTGTGATGACTCACCGCTGACAACATAAAATGGCATTTCATTATCTTCCTTTACAAACTGGAAGTCTGCACTGAGATATACAAATATCTCTCATAATATAGCACATGCCTTTATATGTGGCATAGCTGAGGATAGGGAATATGCAGTAAACAGTGACAATGACAGCTTTTCTTCACTGTAAAGGAAAAGGTTATTAAATACTAATTGGTAACATAAGACAGCTTTTACTGCATATGCATATACTTCAATACTCTGATTTCCAAGACTCATCAGCAAAATTGTAACTTTGTGATTTATTCAATTTTATTTACCATCTTCATACTATTGCCTTAATCTTTCATAATTAACATAACAAGGTCGAGTGATAAATTCACACTTTTTCCCCCCCTTTTACTTTTTTTGCTTTACCACTCCCATTAAAAAACAGTACTTCAAGACTGCAGCTGGAATGAAATCTAAAGCTTTTTAGCAGTTGGAAGAAATTCTGGGCAAAGTGCTGGAAAGAAAGAAGTATCAAAATGTCTTTGAGACAAGATAAGAATATTACTTACATGCCCCATTTCAATTTTATAAGCTCCTATAAATCCTCTTGCACAGCTGAGAGTATTGTGGGAATGCCCCTGGAAGAGGGCATTGGGTAAGCGAAGGATGAGTTTGCAACCTGTAAGTAGTATTCTTTTTTTGTTATTGTTGTGGATTTTTTCCCCCTCTCTGTCTTGTAGTTGAAAGTAGGTTATAGGAAGGTGGGTATTGGTCTCTACTCCCAGGTGTACTAGTGATAGGATGAGGGGAAATGGACTCAAGCTGCACCAGGGAAGGTTTGGATCGGATATTAGGAAGAAATTCTTTACTGAAAGAGTGGTGAGGCATTGAACAGGCTGCCCAGGGAGGTGGTGGAGTCACCACCTCTGGAGCACTTAAAAAAATGTGTAGATTTGACACTTGGGGACATGGTTTAATGATCATGGTAGTGTTGGGTGATGGCTGGACTTGATGATCTTAGAGGTCTTTTCCAACCTTAATGATTCTATAATTCTACGATTCACAGCTTTTAGTCTGCTTCTTTGTAAGGAGTCTTGCTGTAAGAGCTCAAATGAAGAATACGTGGATCCCAGCAGAGAAACTCTAACTAGAACTATCATCTATCCAGGACTCTGGGAGTAAACATAAGTGCAGAAGATGGTCTGCAGAATGGAAATTAGGACAGAGGGCTTTACAGGTTTGCCATTACTTGAATCACCTAAAGCAAATCTGAATAGTTTTCTAAAGAAGTGCCTAAACGCAGCCAGAAAATACAGGCTGAAAACCACAAATAGAGGGTAAAATCCTACAGGCAGTAATTATCAATCACTTTCTTTTCCCAATCATCAAAGAAGGTAATTTTTTTGTTTTCCCCACCCCGAAAGGAAAAGACTGGGTGGTCTTCTGACTTTAAGAGTATGAGTAATATTCCTCTTGAGAACAAGACCACAGTGGACCTCCTGGGCAGCATGAGTTCTTTTTTTCAACACTGTCTTACACTGTACTTGATTTTAGTTGCAGACATTAAGACTGTGGCAGTGCTTTGCAAATCATCACTAAATACATTTTCTTCATAGCTCCATGCAAATCTCAGGAATGTTTCCAAGCCATGAATAAAGCCTTGGCTGTTGAAAAGTAGCATGTTTTCAGTTCCTCAGCTGTCTTCATCAGCATGGGACTGCCATGCCACAGGTATTCTTTATTTGTCAAAGACTAACTCCTCTTCACCTTGCAGAAGTTGTCACCAGTTGTAAGAATATAGCAGCTTTATTAATAACTGTGAATTCTAAGGCTATTAGTTCATTGGGGAAATGACATGTCAATAAAACATAAGCATAAAAATTCAGCCCTTGCAAACAGCTTAAATCATATACCCTTTTTTTTTTAACCTAATACATTGCTACACATGTACAGTTAAAAAAAATAATTTTTTTTATATCTTCAGCTCCTTCTTAAATAAAGTACATCTGATAATACCTATGCTCAAAGACATGCCATTTAAAGTCTAAGTTGTTTGATATGAAAAATACAGAGTCATGGAGTGTTCAGTGTTGCAATTCAGCTTCCTTTTGCAGTAAAAGGAAGCTAGGAGAAAATGGGACAGGAACCAAGCTGAAAAACTTGCTGAAAGCTGTAGCTGCAGCCAACAGCTGAAATTTAAAACTGGACATTATTTTCTCTCCTCATCTTGTGGGCTCTGCCACAGTTTTCAATAAACCACAAATTCATCCAGAGAGACACTATCTCTCACAGTTTTCTTTTGCTGATGGAGCTAAAATAAGAACCATAAATGCTTCCACCCCCAAGTTCAGAAAGCAGCATATGTCACTCTCCAGTAGGATTCCTGAAGCATTGCATATGGACATCATGTTAGGCAAGTAGCAAAACCTGAACATGGTCCTGCAAAATTAATAATTTAGTGTTGCAGAGAGAACCTGAAACACAAGATCGTATGAGTCGAGGAAAGCAGAAGCAAGAACTATATTTCCATTTCCCAACCCACTGAGAGAACAGACACGTGACAGCCAGGAGATGTAGTTCCCTTGGATTTCCACAGGTCATATAGCAACATCCACTGGTAAAGAAACAAAGAGAGGAGATTGTCCCACTGGTAAAAACTGAATTTTTAGGAAAGAACTTGTATGAACAAAAGCAAAATTTCCCAGGGTGATGGAGGTTACCAACGGTATTATAGAGAATGCACTAGTCCAGGTAGCTCTCAACACTAGTGAGTTGGAAAAGAGGGTATGAGTGAGGTGGCAGAACTTTCAGAGAACATTACCATATTCAGTGAAGTAAAGACAAGGGCTGATTATGAAGAAGAGAGTTCACTGACTAAGTGGTAAAATGACAGATGAAATCCCATGTAGATAAATGTAAAGTGATGCACATCGACTTTGAACAGACTATTATGACTCAAAAAGAGTGTTTGAGGTTATAACCATTTTATAAAAAATTCAGCTTGGCACTCATTAGTAATTAAAAATCCAAACATATGTTAGAAAATGCTAGGAAAAGAATAACGAACAAGACAGATAATATCATTATGCTTCTGTACAAACCCACAGCCTACCCACATTTTGAATATTGCATGCAGTTTTAATACACTCCAGGTCAAAAAAGATATAGCAGAAATAAAAATTTTAAGACAAAAGCAGCATGAATGATCAAAGTTAGGGAACAGTTTCTGTACAAGGAACAACTAAATTATGTAGGACTCTCCATTCTGAAAACAGATGACTCAAACATCTGTTTGACGTCTATAAATGTGACTGACAGAGAGAAGCTGAATAGGGACTGTTCATTGTCTCTCTCAGTACAGGCTGTAGGGTAATCAAATGAAGCAAGTAGGCTAGCAACTCAAGAATACATAGATATGAATGTTAATTCTATGGAATTATTACCAGCACTATGGAAGTGCTAGTAACCTGGGGAACGTCTTTCTGTAGAACATTGCAGTTGTTGAGTTCACAAGAGTTTAAAAAAAATTTTTAAAAGAGTCCCAAGTTAATGGAAAAATCTCCACTGAGCACTGCTAGAAAAAAAAAAAAAGGACATAATCCTTGGTTTCTTCCAAGTAACCTCCTAAGCATATATTGCTAGGAGTTGGGAGGATATTCCAGAATATGTGCAGATCAGTACACAGTACTCCACAGCGTGGTACTGGGAACCGGTAAGCAGTAGGATCACTGGCAATTTGCTCATTTAAAAACATTAAATCTGAGTGTTTGCCCACACTACTACACACAACCTCTCCATGAAGGTATCACGTTTTGACCCTGTAGTTCTTCAGAAATTTACTTTTACTATTTCCTTACCTTATTGAAATATCTAACCACCTCCCTGCGTCTTTCCTGTTCCAAGAAAATGGGAAAGCTTTTTTTCCTTTATTTTTTTTTAAGTCAGGAGACTTTCAAGGGCAATGAATAATACACCTTTTATTAAGCAGCTATGCACAGTAAGAAACTTTTTGCTAGCAGTTTCTCAAGGAATGTTATGACTGGCTGACTTGAAAGAGGCCTATCCAGAATCTCATTAGATTTTCAAGTACTTTAGAAAGCAGTTCTTACTGAATTATCAAACTTGCAGGAAAGCAATAGCAGTTTCATACCTGATATTATGTACTTCTGTGTTAACTGCAGAACCATATCAGACTGGGAAGGAGTGTCATGCACTTGGAGCTACTGCAGTAACAGGCAGCTGCTGGGATATATTGGAGAAGACTCTTTGTAAATGTTTCATTTGCATATTTAAATACTGTTTTTCAAAGTGATGCGATATACAGTGATGTATCTCAGTAACTCTTGACCCAGAAAATATGAAGTTGTTAAGTAAAAAACAAAACACAAAAGCTTCATGGGTGTGGAGTACACTCAGTTCACAACACCTTAACGCAAGCAATCTTTGCATACTGCTGTTTGTACATGGCAGCTAAATCTGTCCTCTGTTGGAGACCAGGGCCCTTGTATACACACCTTCAAAGGTGGCTGCAGGCTGGCAGAAGCACTGGTTGTTCTAGAGCTAGTTTATACCCATCTGTGATATTAACCCTACAAATAAGAGAAAATCAGATGCTATTTCCTAGCTGATGGAAATTCAACTTAGATACCACCAAATAATCCCAGAGCTTCCTCATTCTGAAGGGAAGCCAAACTGCTGCATCTTACCTAGTCTCAACTATCAAAAACACAAGCAAGCAGTATAAGCTATTCACCTGGTAAAACACAGGAGTGAAACAGGAAACTGCTGAAGGTTACTCATCACACTCATTCTAGACACCTATTTTAGGATGGGGTGAATTAGTCTCCCAAGACATCTCTTCATGACTGTGAAGCAGCATACCCATGAGACTAGAAGCCCAGCGCGTACAGGAGGTGACTCACACAGGCAGAGCACAGCACTAGTTCTTCAGTGGGCAGCTCTCCATTGGAGATAGTGGTGGTCTCTTGAAAATATGTGCACATAAGACTTTTTGGATGATATCACACTTCCTTAAATAGTTCTGAGAATAAAATTAAATTTTTATTTGGAAAAACATGTACTGTCTATACATGAAAATAACTTCTAATACTCTTTTTAACATTTCCACAATGTTTTAGACAGTGTGTGATTCCCATGTAGACTATTTTCACCAAAAGCCAAACATATATATAATCCTACATTTCAGACTCATGTTCCAGATTCTCTGTATGAAGACTTTCCTATTTCTATTTTTGCCCAGAACGTTTTGTCATACTGTTTTGCTGCCAGCAGACTAGACAATCTGTTTCTTAAACAGTTCCATCTCGAAACAAAACAATCCAGCTCAGAGCGTATTCTGAGGAGACTCTCACCATATTAAAATGCAGCTTTACAAGGCTGAGGACTGTCTGTCTTTCCCTTGCTCTACATTTCTGTTGGCAATCCCACATCAGATGGAGTTGTTGCATGACTCCTAGACAGGCTTCGAAAACCAAAGCATGAAGCCTGCTCTTGAACTTCTGTCCATAACAGTTAATGAGTTGTTGCTTGCGGCTGTGCCAGAAGAGTTGCAAACAACGCTTCCTTCTACACTTTGACCCCAATCCATGTAGACACATCACAGCATCCACAGCAGGCCCTGCTGAGCAGCGCCAGGATCTCAGGTCTGTGCAGCATATGGCACCATGCAGAGCAGGTAACACTTCCTCCTCCTCTCACACAAACACACACGTACATGCTGAGGCTGCCTGCTTAGCTTGGCTCATCTTCAACATGTTTTGCTGACAGCATATGCTACTTTGCCCCATATAGCTCCCTGCCCCCAAAAACACAAGAAGAAAAGCTGTGGCAGTATGCAGAGATGAAGGCACAGTTAAAAGGTTGAGACTTCAAAGCTGTTGACAGTGGACGGAATAGGCAGTTGGACTGGTGGGAGGCAGAGAGCTGGGCTGGGTGTTTACAACAGCTGAAGGTTGTTCAGCATCAGCATGACTACCTAGAGGGAAGGCAAGCACCCACCTCCCGCGGGCGTTGGAGCTGCTGTCCCTCGAAGCTCCCAGCCCTGCAGAAGGAGAGGGTAACCTCTTCCTGTCTTGCTACTTTGTCTTAAGACTTGTCCTAGCTTTTCACTTGGTGGTCATCAGACGGCAACGCTCAATGTCCTGCCAATGAAACACATGCAATTTTTGCAAAACTAAACAAACAGTTTCCTACCATGGAAAGTCCCAAAGCACTGAGAAAATGGGTTGGTCTCCACCCATTGTCTGTTTCCAAACTTCCTTCTCAGCTTCAGATTACAGCTTTCTACTGAAAGTAGGGGGAAACCAGATAACTAGCGAAATCAGACCTTGCCAATAGGATATTCACAACATGCAAACCATTTTTTAGTTATTATTTTTTTAAAAGGGTCTTTTCAAAATCTCCGTTTGGCTCTCATCCTCAGCGCTGGACGCT
>NW_008611352.1:0-5981 GCF_000691845.1 Merops nubicus
GGGGGGAGGCTGAGGGTGGTAGAGGAGAGAGGAAGCAAGTGAAAGCCTTGACAACACTGTTGGACCTCAAACTTCCTCTAACAGTCCCAAAACAAATCTGTTACTTGGGGAAGGAGGTAATTCCGGGTCACGCCTACAGACCTCATAAACTTTATGGATCTAAAACTTAATGAAAGCATCAAATGCCACTGGAAGCTCCCCAACAAGATAAATGTCCCCTGAATGCTCCTTTCAAAAGGCTGCTGTGAGAGGCTGATGTGAATCCTGTTGCCTAAAGTGAGAGTGTGTAATCAGAGAACTGTATGTGAAAATGTGAGACTTCTGCACACTACTGCCGCAGCCATCTGTATGGTGTGCCCTGTATTTAAACGCTCAGGTTATTTCTGCTCGTGACTTTCAGTGAGTGAATACTTGCTCTTATAACCGATTCAAATTAAATCATAGCTGCATGACTCTAGCTACTTGTTCAAATAACCCCAGGCTTTTTGGGCATGTATTCAACTTCTTAATCTAACATAAGGGGACAGTTCCTATCAATAACAAAAGTCAGGTCTCAGACTGGCACCAGAAAATGTCCTTCTGTAAGCAGGCAGGATGCAGAAAAGATTTCTGTTCTTCTTCAAAATTCTGCTTAAGTTAATATCAAGCTTGCTTGCACTCATCCTCCCCCCCCCTTCATTAAGAATTACAGTTTTTAAGAAGAAACTGGCTTGTTTTTTTTTTTCCCTGTCCTATAGAAGCTTGCGTATTCTCCTACAGAAGATAGAGGATTCACATGGATCTCTGACAGTATGTGTCTCTTGCCTCTCAATTTTTTGGTTCACAGGCCAATTCATAATCCATTACAGAAATTGAACAAAAATATTTTTTACAAAGGACTTCCATTTAAGAGTACCTACATACTTTTAAAATCAGAGAGGGCCTAACAAAGATTCTGCTGTAGAGAGCTGGTCAGCAGTGGACAAACTGACACAACTCTTACCTTTTCTCACTATGGAACTGAGCTGTCCAGAGATAACAGGGAATGACCAAAAAAAAAGTTATTCTAAACCTCTTCCTCGAGTTCTCCCTAACTTGAGAAATTCAGCCCACATACTCTTACAAATACGCACAATTGATAAAACAATGGCAAGATGTGTTGGTCTGGCTTCTAAAAGCTGCGACATTTCCCATCTCATGCTACACTACTGAGTAACCTCCTTGTTCAATATTTACATGGGATTTTCAAAGCTTAAATCTCAGATCTTAAATCTGAAAACTGCATTTCATGTCTTCTGTACTTCTTGGCCAGAAACCCAGGACTAATATCAGCAAAATCTCCACCCAAGTGTCTTGTAGCTTGGTTTTGCATCATTTATATTAGGGACATCAATGATGTTCAATAATTACATTGCTTCTTATTTCCATTGTTTGCAGTTAAAAAAAAAAAAAATATGTATAATTAATTAATTAACCTTTGTCATTATGAAAAGTCTTACAGAATGGGAGGAAAAATAACCATTTTGTGACAAAGTTTTACAACAGCAGGAAAAAAAACTTACAAAAAGATAATTTCTTCAACTTATTATTCAAAGTTTTACAGTGGCTTACATAGAAACTAATTAGTTTTAATCTCCATTCAATTTTACGGAACGCTTCCACAAGAGCTCTTTACACAAAGCTAAGACTCGAGTAAGCACAGCGTAAAAATGATGATGAGAACTCTGCTAATACTATTCTCACAGAGATAGCAGAATTGCAATTTTCATGTGTTTTTGATAAAAACTATTACAGGCACAATGTTCAAAATTGTCTCAGAATTGCTCTTTGAGTTTACATTAGCCACGGCTCAACGGAAGAAAACTTCCTTGCACAGCCACTGGAAGTACAGACAGCAAAGTTCAGTTCAAAGGGGGAGGAGTACAAAGAAAAGGAAGCTACAATCCTGGAAAGCAAAATGAGAAGATTAAAAACTAATTTTAATTAATCGCTGTTACTAAAATACTGCATTAAATGTTAATACTTTTTATCAGAGATATTTGAAGAACAGTAGTTCAGAAATCTCCCTCCCCTTCTTTTAAACACTTAGCTGAATACAAATTACCCTTCTGAAGACTTGCTGAAGTTATATTGATTACTTATTTGGTAAAGCCTACTCAAAATTTTGTATTTTTGCTAGCTTTGATCTGCAGAAGCTAAGCAAGCTGAGAAAGGACTACATGACGATGAACAATAATACTGCACCTCCCATGCCATTGCTGCCAGCCCAGAAATGCATTCCCAAAACTCCACTCTCCCAAACCTTCATGAAAAGATGAAAGCAAGCTTGCAATAAACCTGTTTAAATGTATTTCATAAACTCTAGGGCCACTTCTGCCATAAAGCAGGTGCCTTTGTAGATCACCAAAGAGCTTTCAAACCACACCATGCCCACACAGACAAGCCCATGCCAAGCTTTAGCTCTATCAGAGCAGACTCACCAGTGCTACTCCAGCTACATGTATGTTAATCAACATGGTTTCCTTCTAATTGCAACTGCTTCTGACACATGTTTTCCATAAGCCCCTGCTGTCTCCCACCTATGAAGGCTGCAAAGTAAAACCACCAGGGCCATCTTACCAGATAGAGGAACACAGACATGTACATAGAGGCTGGAGTCATTCTCAGAATTTTTTTTTCTTACCAGTGCCCCAATATCTGTCTTTTCTAGTGAAATTCATTATGATATGGTATTTTAAAACTGCTTACATAATATAGTTAAATAATAGAAATTATTATTGTAAACCTATACAAATTAAACCTAGTTCCAAGACCCCTTGATTAAACTGGCTCTGATGGGATAGTTGAATACAAAATAAATCATGATAAACAAGAAGCTTTTCTCATACCGAATACAAAATACATGTGGTTAAGACAAATGGCTCCCACTCCTGTCATGTTCAGTCCTTCCAGAACTATGACTTTAATGAAGAAGAGGACGTTCCTTAACCTGCTCTGACAGACACATTAAGAAATGCACACAATCATTTCTGGTGGCACCTTCAAGAACCTGGGGAGAAGTGACAACACTCCACTTGTCAAGCTCTGTAAAACACATTTGCTATCCCCTGTCACAAAAAATGCTTTCAGTCTGCTAGATACTGTGAAATAGAAGGGAAAAAAATGATTTTTTTTTTCCCCTAGGACCACATTCCCAGAACAATAGTTTCCGTTTGCAAAAAATAGTTTTCATCTATCAGAATGAATTGAGATGTTCTTAAAATTAATACAGACACCTTATGCCTTTACTGTACGTTTCATTAGACCAGCCAGATGTGACAACACATGGTGGCAGGGTTGATAAGGGTAAATGCCTTACCCCTTGCAGCTGGAGGCTGGTCTGCTTGGCCATCTGCATACCTGCTCACCGCACTGGTGCTGCCAGAGCTGGGAAAAGCTCCAGTCCAGGGCCAGTGTGAGACACCGCAGCAGGGACGATGCCAAAGGAGGGTATATTTACACAGGCCATTGCAGGCAGAAAGGAACCTTGATCCAGCTAATGCTCCCAGCCAAGCCAGAACCGTATGAGTGGTTTCTGGCACGTGTGAATATTAGGTAATAACTCTAATGCAGCCTGGAGCAGAGGCAGAACTATTCTGCCCATATCTGCAATAAAATCCTTAAATGCACCCTAAACACCCATTAGATGGGTCTGGGTTGAACAGCTATACGGTTTCTGAAATAGCGCTGGCAGGGAGAGTGAGTAGTTGCTTGCTGTGCCTGTGGAGGTACCCATACCTACTGGTCTCACAGGTACAATGTATTTGCAGAAGACCTTAAGCAAGTTGTGGTTTTCACCAGCCAATAAACACTATTTCCTCTCCTAGTTAGATAAAATCTAACTGGCCTGAGGAGTAATTCAGGAGCTCATGTATACACAACAGTTCCTTCCAGCCTAACCTCAACCCAGGCCATAAGCTTCTTCAGCTCTGTCAAATAGCTGTTGTTGGTAGAGCTGAGCAACCTCTACATAGAAGGTGTGAGGCTGTCACCTCTCAGTCTTTCTTTCTGTACCTAAGTGGAAATAGCAAGGCTTGTTAAGCTTTCAGCAGACAGGTTGTTAGTTGCCTTATCCATGAATACTGTATGGATGATGTTATTAGCCATTAGTTTGCATTGGGAAATATGAATTTGCAAACAGACCTTCTATTTGTGGGCATACACCAACTCAGCTCTGAATAACATCACAGTTGATGGGGAAAAATATGAATAAGAAGGTGCAGCTAGCAAATTACCATGGTCCCAGGAGATGTAAATTTTCTAGGTGACATTCAGCAAACTACATGGGATACAATTCCCCCACTTAAGCCAAATTACTGGAGTTAGGACTACACTCCCCACTTTCCAAACCTGGTACTGATTCCTGCTTCCCGCCTTTCACTGTTAACTTACAGTGATCCATCTTTACATGCTGAATGATCCCCTAATTAGTCCTACAAAAAAATAGGCAGTTTTCTGTTGGCACACCTCCCTGAACCAGCCCACCACTGAGACAGGGGAGCACAAGTCCTGGGCCGTAATTTCAGATCAGCTCATTTGACAAGGCTTCTTTCCCACTTACAAGGGGCCAGCTTGCTTCTTGCAAGCAACGCTGCAAAGCCTATGGTCTCCACAAAGCCTCAGGCACAGCAGGTTTGTTTCGGCTCCACTGAGCACCCAGCTGAAAGGAAGGAGGGTCTCCTTCTAGGCAGCTAAGATGGAGGTGTCCTGGAGCAAGAGAATACTGAAGGCTCCCTTGGCTCACACGCAGTGGAAGCAAATGCACAACGTGGAGCTCAAGTTTGGCATAGCCCCCATCTACAATGTCCACAATGCTTCAGGACTGGCTCCATCACAGCAAGACAAGAGAATTTGTGGGGAAGAGATTAAGGAAAAGCCTTAGTCTGCTCTCTCTCTCTCTTCAAGTGTCTGTTTCTCCATCACCATATATCCTGTTCATGTCTCAGAAGCCCACCCCTGTTACCATGTAGAAAGGATATCAGTCAGTTCAGGATGCTTAGCCAAACTGCTTCGTTCCTGTGTCAAATCTTGCAAGTATAAATTTCTCTGGCATTGAACAGCTCTCTGTACGACTCAATAGTCTGAAGCACAACACGCTCCATGTATTCTATTTCTCTACATAATAAAAGTGTTTGTTTGTTTGTTCTTCAAGTAAAACACACTGCTGAGAAAAGGACACAATTCAAAACAAATTGTAAACTAGGGCAAATATAGCAAGCATGCATGGAATATGGAAGTTTATCACCTTTACCGATCTCCCTGACATGATCAAAGAGATACCACCCCGATTATTATGGGAGTGCATGGTAATGTCCAAGCATGGGTATCCACTGCACCAGGCACTGTAGAAACACAGAAGTGTGATCAAAATCCTCGTCCTGAATTGCTTAGAGTGCACAGTCTGACACTGTGCAGAGAACAGGAATACACAAAAGCAGAACGATGATCGTGGCAAATACACTGATTCTACCACCTACATTACAGAAGGGAAAGGCTAGCAAGGAAAGAAGTGCAAGGTAAATACCAGCAAAATGGACAAAAAAGGGAAAGTTCAAGCTCAAAACAGAAAAAAGAGATGAAGACAAGGCAGAGTGGAAGGATGCTGAAGTGCCAAAACAGGGATGTAGACATGGTCCAGGTCAGAAACAGACATGCCTGAGAAAGATTTAACATGTGGTTTTCTTACAACTAAGTGTTGTGTAAATGCTACCATTTTAAATTCTACCTTAAAATGCTGTTCCTCAGATTTTTCAATGGGAGTGAAAAAAGCCTGGTAAAATAACTTTGAACGAATGAGCCTCACGTCAAAACCAGGGATTTTTCAACATGAAGTCCAGCTACAGGATATCATAGCCCTATACTAGCAGAAACTCCCTGAGGCTTTTTGTCTCATGCCTTAATATGAATCTAAGCATCAGGTGGGGAAGAAGACAGGACTGGATGAATAGAGAGCTTTGGCTGGA
>NW_008611353.1:0-4931 GCF_000691845.1 Merops nubicus
TGGCAATTTTCCTTGATTTCCTTGGATATGGCTCTCCAGGAAAGTACAGACAAGTCCCTGTCTAGGAATAGTGCACATTTGTCAGTCTAATATATTCCTGCCAAGCATTTTTTGCTGGTTTCACAACAGCATCTAAGAAAAAGGGGTTGGGATTCAGTTCACAGAGGATAACATAGGAACACAGATGTGTTCAGTGTTTAAACTCCAGTTACAGTGCAGACCTATTTGATATATCACTAGTGAAAAGCAAACGACAGCATTTACCTCTAGCTATCTTGCCCAGATATACATCTCTTACCAAGGGATTGTAGATACTTACAGGTAGACAGCTCAAATCAAGTGTTTGAATCCTACCCCTCCTGAGGTGACCTTATGAAAGAGAGAGGAAAAAAACTATAAAGAAATGTACATGGTACAAACTTACTGCAAGCCAGTTTGATGTCTCTCAGTTAAGCTGCTAACAGGAATAAAACTGCAAACTCCATCACTGCCCAGTCAGCACACTTCATTCATAGCCCTAATGCAGAGGGACAGTCTCTGCGCTGAGGAGTCAGCTCTGGTTTCTTTTCTATACATTGCTGAGACTGCCAAACCCAGCTGAGCTGTGAAGGTGCCCTTATGACTCAGTGAATTTTTGACAAAAAAGGCCATTTTTTGTCTTATTTTGTCTTATTTTGTCATTTGATTTATTATGTTCTTTTGGTCATTGTTATCTTAAACTTTAGAAACAATGAACCACATCTCCCCCTGGAATGAGTAAGTATAGCCAGCACACAAATAACTTGCAGCCCTCTCCCTGCAATTGGCTATGCATCCATTCACCAGTAGGCTTCTTCTTGTAGCCCATTTGGAAGTCATGGGCTACTGTTACAGTTTGAAGCAAATTTGATTAGTTGGAGTTTTTTTTCAAATCAGTTTCTGTTAGACAATATGAAGTGATTTACTGAAGTCCCAATATTATATATATATACACTGGACATACCACAAACAACAAACCATATGAAAAAATCATAATAGAAAAGAAAAAAGAACAAACCTACAGATTGCCCAGAAGAAGGCTGTTTTGTTTGTTTTGTTTTGTTTTGTTTCCAAACACTTCCAATAATAAAGCGGTCAGATTTTATTTTTAATACTTTTCCCTTATTTGAACTTGAATAGAATGAAGACCTATAAAATATAATAACCAGGAACATTCTTTCTTGTCTCTATAAAAATAAATACCTTTCTTGCTTTTGTGTTCATGCATGGATTTATATTTTTCTCTGAATTTCTAAAACAAGGCTCAATTAGTTTGGTAATATCTCTCATCCTTCTATAAAACCTGGATATTAACATTCTCTGGGAATACTAATCAGAATTAGATTTTTTAAAAAAGTGTTTATTCTCTGTCTTCACAGTGTTCATATAAGACTCCATTTTCTTTTCAGAAACTACACTTTTTAGTCAATCTATTTTTCTGCTTGAATCTGAATCTAAAACTATTACTTCCCCTTGCCCCAAAAGGTTTGACAGTAATCACTGTTGCCAGTCTCAGAGATGGCTTCTGCAATTTCGTCCTTGACTTCCCTGCAACAGGACTAACACTTTTAGGTATGTGTATGTATACGTTTGGCTCAATATATCACTTCTTAAATTAAGTTGCAAACAAGTGTTAGAAACAACATTGACATTTTCTTGTATCTCCCTTCATTATTGAATTGTGACCTTTCTTTCTGATTTGGCCCTTTCTATATGTACAAAACTTATGTATACGCTGCTGAAGGAACTGCCCTGGCTCTCTTAAACACAGGAGTTCATGGTAGCTGTTCAGCATGTATTCTCTAGTAACACTTGTAATTTCACACGAGTTTAATATGCACACTCTGCCCTGGAGACCAGCAAAACTGCCACAGATCTAAGCCTTGATTCTCCTTCAGTCAAGGACAGAGACTGCACTCATCAGTCAAACTGTTGACTTTGGTAGATTTGGTATTGGTAGCCATTGCACTTGTTCTATTAAACCAATGACTTTGTCAGACAGGCACATTGTGAAGGTGAAAGGGTAGCAATAAAAATCTTAACTATGGTAACAAAAGCTTTCCAGGAAGACAGGATTTTCCATCATTCTATAGATGAAATGAAAGTTGAATTTCCCTGGAAGACTATCAAATCTGTATTTGCAGATTAGTATGTCAGAATCATGTAATAGATTGTTTCTTCAGTGTGTTTTGTAGCACAGTATATTGTTAGTTTCCTGTCTTTCAAGTACAAAAATGTCTCATTTATGTTTTGGACAAATAATATTGTAACAGTTAAACACCACTACTGCCCACCACCCCCAACCAAACTAAAAAAGCAAACAGCTGCTTAAACGCCCTCCAGTTTTCATTTGTATCTACCTGTCTAGATGTGGTTCAAGAATGAATTCAGGAATGAAAACTGGATTTTAGAAATTATAACAGGGCTGAATCTCAGCTTCCTCGTACTTCAAACAGAACCCACAGTAGTGTCTGGAAGATCCAGAGGGTGGACTAAAAGCAATGGACTGAAGTTAGCTAGTAGTAAATGTTGAGGGTAGGACACACGAAATCTCACGCCTTTTATTTTTCTTCAGTATCTACATGGCTGAAGGATCCAATAACTCTGCCTACAAGCATTTTGTCAAGTATCTGGGGGAAGAAACACTCACTTTTATATATCTAGTTTGATTATATGAGCTGCACATCTTGCATATATACTCACAGCAGTAATATGGTACCATTTATTAAACATATACCAATGCATAAATACAAATATTCAGCTGAAGTTTCCTGGGAAGTAAGAAAGTAATTAGCACAGTCCACCATAATACTAACCTTGGGAATGCTTGGGCTTTCAATCTTGCCTTTCTTTCAGATTATACAATGAAAGATTATCATTTGGATTTTTTTTTTTTTTTTTGTAAGCTAGAAAAATCAGACTTTTGCTGGTGTGGAAGCCCACAGCTGCGTGTGGTGGTCACTGCCAGTTCCCCCCTGTCACTGCAGATGTCAATCATCCCTTTGTGGAACACAGATTTGGTCCCAGTAGCTTATTCATTCCACACATACACCTATCACAGTAAGGGACCAATGTATTTAATGACCAAGTAATGATTAATGCAGTACCTGAAATCTGAAGATCAGAAAAGCACATTTCATTAATTTTTTAATAAGCTGATATTTTGGTAATGCTTGCAAGATACTGCAAACATACATAATGAATGCTGAATAGTAAATGATATAATACATAAAAAGAATCAATATAATTTTAACTTTATTGATAACTGAGTAATGTTAAGGACAAATCCATGAAGAGTAATCATCTTGCATTTAGCTATTAGTCTGTCCACGAACCTGTGTGGCATTCAGATTGCCTTTGATTTCACTGCACAGCACATTTCTCATTCATGAAGGAGTATAAGCTTATTAAAAATTAATTTAGAAGCCTATTTAAAATTTAAACATGTTTATGAATTAGGGCTGCAGTGATACAAAACTTGGAGAAAAAGTTTTGCTAAGATATAAAGCAGTTGAACACGAAATCTTTGCTTCTACCTGTTCAGCTGTAAATATTTCTAGTGACACTACCAGTAGACTAGCAGATGTCTTGAACTGAACAAATAAATGCTTTGCTGTTGCTCCTGCTGTATTTGTCATGAACCATCTGTGCAGCAAAGCATGACTTTATGTCATTTTCTCCTTGAGACTTCAGGATTAGCTGGTATTCTAAAAATTATTTCTTTGATATTAGTATAAATAGGTAAAGAAAAAAACCCACCTTGTTCCCTCTCCCAGTCAGCTTTTATTTTTTCTCCACCAGGAACCAGAATGCTGAACCAAAGCCAGAACAATGTCAAGTTAACCTGAAAAACTTCCATTTTTTTCTCATCCTGTGAACAGGTGATTTTCAAGTTTAGTTTGATTTGGTAAGAATGGCCCACAACAACAGAAGGTGTTGGTTGTGCCAAGTGATTTCATTTATGACTAGCTTGAGAACAGCTGTCCAGACAAAAACAAATTTTGTTTTTCTATTTTGGTACTTGACATATGTGACTTACATAGAGTGTCAAGTAGACTGAAAAAAAGATAGATTTTTAGTAGCTGAAAGCAATATCAAAATTTTATATTACAATTGAAATATATAAATTTCTCCTAGATGTACATATAACAGGATAACTTCAGGAATCTCAGTGTCATATGTGAATTTTAGGCTTGCTTACAGGAGCATAATACAAAGGGGTGAGGAGCAAGAGTTTGATATCCTAACGATCTTTATACAAATTAAAAGGTTTCTTATAAGGAAAAACCTTTAACCTCTAGAGTTAATGTCATTGAGAACTGGATATCTGGGCTAGATTTTGTCATTCTGTGTTTACTAAGAATTACATTAACTCATGAGATGCCTTTTTGTGGGTCTACATGTGGCCTCTTTTCATATAAACATTTTGCTTGAATGCATTTGAACATGTAAACTGCATTATAATCACATAAATGCATATTCTGTGAGTTTTTTTCTTGCTTTCCATGGCAGGCTAGGGTACAACAAGAATGACCTCTTGGGGTTTTTTTACATAACTCTGATTTCTATCTCTTCCCAAAATTGTCAGGTGCAAGAAGGTTTGGGGAGGGTGGACAAGTAGGAACAAAACTGTCAGAACAACAGCCTTATACTGCAATGCTCAACTTAGAAGTATATAGAAAAAACTAATAATATATCAAAATTGGGAAAATAAGAATAAAATTCCAATTTTATCTTCTTACAAGAATACTGGAGGGCATGTGGTGTCTTGCCAGGGGCAAGATATTCTAGTCATTAGAGCAGGATTTTCTCTGGTTTAATCAAGCTTTTTTCTCTAAAAAAGGTATTACTGTTTCTAATGAAGGGCGGAGCCTACACCACTGTGGCACGTTGTGGTGGTTTAAACCACTTTT
>NW_008611354.1:0-24264 GCF_000691845.1 Merops nubicus
CCTCTTGGCCCAGCTCTCCAGTCTGTAAAGTGTTCATGAGTTCAACACAGAATGATAGTTATTTACTCCTGTGACTGCTGGGTAGTTTTTTTTTTTTTTCTGCTTTCCATCCTTCTTCAACATTAGTAAAAGCATTCTTTTTCTTTATTTTATTCCATCAACTTCAGTTTCAAAGATGTTTATTATATTTTTTCCTGAATTTTTCTCTTATTGTTCTATAAATGTTCATGTAAGTCTGCCCAGCTGGGCTCTTCTGAACAGCATTTTGAGCCCCTTCAGGGTACTGAACCCGCTGGCTGGATAGAAATAAACACATTAGCATGGGAACAGATATTTATTGTTCTGATGAAACCATGACAAAGTTGAGATGATCATGGATAAGAATCCGTGCCTCTGCAGGTCTCTTGCCTTCATCGTTACCACAAAACATGGAATGACAGGGAACAGTTATTGCCCAGATCAAGGTCTACTGATGGACACAGAGATGGATCTCTGGGTTAGAATGGACACATCTTTTTTCCTTTTGATAGTTTTTCCTCCATGTCTAGCTAATTAGTGAATGTACTTCTACAGCTCTAAAAGCTGTGAAATGACACTCAGGCCAACAGCAATGCTTTTTTAAGGCCTGAACTTGGAGCTTCAGCCATCAGCTTCTTATGTTTGCCCTTCAATGAACTAGTCCTTTTCCTTATCCATCTCCTCACCTCCCTTCCTCTATGTCTGTGTAATTCCAAACTGCTCCCCCTTAGGGATTCCACAGGCTCAGGCTAAGCACTAAGCGATATGAGCCAGTCTTTTTTTTTTTTTTTTCCCCCTAATTAAGTGTATCAATGTACAGCAGAGACTCCTGTAATAAGACACGGAGAAAATGAGTAGGAAGTCCAGGTAGACAGTGGTCAGAGTTTACCCTAAGGATTCAAACTCTCCCATTCAAGCCTCTACCTTGCTTTAAAAAAATGTCCTCTCTGATCTTTTCTTCACCTGGTGACCCTGCAGGAGAGTTTCAAGGATGTAGACAGTGAACTCCTATTTAGACACCCTTCTGCAAGCGACAAGGAACTACACATCCATGTGCCTTCTGCACTTCATGCTTCATCAGGGGAGTCCACTATTTGCTGCTTCATGGGACAGCAGCAAGCTCAGCATTCCAGATCTGATAACAAGGGCTTACTCTGTTTTGGCCTTAATCCACCTGTTCAAAATGTTCCCATTTGACATATGAATAAAGGGATGTTTTTCTTACAGTGGGGGGGGAAAAAAAATTGCTTGCCATTTGTCTGCTTGTAAACATGATGTGCTTTAAATCCTATTTTTTTAGCTTAATACCTTGAAATACATAGACTACAGTTTTCAAAATCTTTACGAGCTAAAAAACAGAACAATGCACTGCATCTAGTTCTTGCCAAGCATCCAAATTAAGGAGATTTTCCAGAACGACAGTGTCATTCTGAAGAAATTCAGACAGCAGAAGAACATCTTCCTGTGTGATGTACTCTAGGTGACCCTGCTCTGGCAGGGGGGTTGGACTAGATGATCTTTCGAGATCCCTTCCAACCCCTATGATTCTATGATTCTATGATCTCCCCCCACAAACTGTGACGCAGCTAAATTAAGCCTGGAACAAATGACAGTGCGAGAGAATCAAAGATTAAATAAATTTTTGGCTTTTTCATTCTGGCTTTAATTGTGATAGGTTACCAGACACAAATGGCACATCACAGAAGGGATAAATCAACAACAACAATCAAACACCAGCTCTTAACATTTGTATGACTGACATCTGTATGGCTGACATTTGCTTCCTGACTTCATTCACGTTCAGATGCATATTGTTTTCTAGATACTTACAAAACGAGACACAAATATTATTTATGACTTTCAAAAGAACATGAAAACTTCTAGCACAGTATTAGCTAATCCTTAGTGAGTTCTTTTAAGACTAAGTCCTAGCAGTTATCTTCAAATCAAAAGCATTATTTAACTCAATTCTGTAAGTGAGGCATGATCTTTTGAGAGGGCTGCTAACGAATCTGTGTAACTCACACTTTGCATTCCAGAAATTCATTCCAGAAGACAAAATGTTAACACTACTATGATATATCACAGTGATCACTTAAAATTGTATGTTCAATGTGAAATTAAAAAAAAAAAAAAAAAAAACAACTAGTTAACATTGTTCTAAGGAAGCTTATTAGTACGTGAAAATGTTATTTAACAACACAGTAGATTTTATCCATTTTGGAACATGAATTTCAATTATACTTACGTTTAGCAAATCCATCCCCTGGGTAAATGTATCTATTGTACACATCCATAATATACACCCGACGATCATCCATGAAGTCCCTCTCATGCCCATTTCCCTGAAGGAAATTTACAGTTAGCCATTCCTGGCATACTAACACAGAATTAATAATCTGCAAATTCTAGAGTAAGAGTACAAAGTTCTAATATTTACAACTCCTGTGTCACTTATAGTCTTGAAAGTTATTCTTAAGTGTAGAGTTTTAGGGGCTTCAGTATCAGTCTGATGATTGCAGGTGTTATCAAAGTCAACACCCTTACAGGAAATTATCATAGAGCTCATTAAATAAACAAAAATGAGAAGCTAAATCTCAGCAGCAGCACCACAGAAGCAACTAAGACTACCAAATAGATCTCTCGTCTTCCCACTGGACAAAAAAAAGTCACTTTCAGCTGCAGTAGAGAGACTTATTCTTATACAAGGATTAATAAGTAAATAAAGCAAGCAGACCCGCTCTACTGATAATTCAAGCCTTGGTGAGGTAAGTCATCTCTAGAAAAGTGACAATACTAAAGGCCCATCAGTTTAACACATAGTCTAATACCAGGAATTCCCTACAAACAGAGTGCATTTGGTGTATAGATGGATGCTCAAGAGAAAACTGATTCCGAATAGTTCCCGCTCCCCCGTTTGTAAATTTAAATACTATTCTTCTGGCTCTCATTTAGACTTTTTTTTCCCCACGAGTATAAAAATCACCTTTTCACAGCAATCACTAAGATAATTTTGTTGTAATCAGTGTATTATACTGGACCCCAGCTCCTAACAGAATTTCAACTATAGAAACAGACATTTCCTATCTTCTGTAATTCAGCTACATAATCTATGTCCCTGGACAGTTAAGCTGCATTTCTGCTACAATTTCAACTTCCCTTTCTGGAAATAAACAAGCAGACCAGAAAGATTCACCTTCTTTCGTGTGGTTAAAGGGAATGGGAAGCACGAGAACTGCATTGCATTTATGCTAAAAAATGGCATCTCCTACTTATTTCTTCAGTACCTTTAGTCCTCAAATAAACAGTTCCCTAACAGAAGCCTAAGAATATGAGAGCCTCTGGGTGAAGCACTTTCTTAACAAGCATGAAGCTCACCAATGGACTAAGAATTGGAACACTTACAGGATGACAGTATCTGCACAACTACAATGATCTGCTGAGCTACTACTTCACACACCTCCCACTTCCCAAAGAATGAAACCAAGGGTTTATTTAGCATGCAGGCTGACATTACCAGCATGATACCTGGAAATCAAAATACATTCCAAGAAGTTTCTAAAAAACTAAAAACATCCCTAGAAAAGCACCAAAAAAATCCACACCCTGAGATGGCTAAAGAGAATCATGAACACAAAACATCTTCCCTTTGCATAATCTGTGTTCTTATTTCATGGTAATTTTAGGATGCCTTAACTTGCAGATAAAAGAAATGATAAAGATGGAAAACTTGCAGCCATTCAGCTTCCTCACAGCCATGGTGCTACTCACAAATGGTTTATTTACACATAGTAAATTATCTTCAGTGCTTCAGACTGGACATAATTTTGGTGCATTAACTGCTTTTCTAAAAATACTATTTCCCTCCTTTCAGGATTTATTTTGGAAACCCTATCAAAGATGACACTTGTTCTCAGTACCCACAGTAAAGCACTTGCCCAGGTGAAGAATGCTGGTTTCTTTACTTCACTAGCCTGAAGCCAGGCTTTCCATGAAAACTCCGAAGGTCAAATTCCTCCCCTACAAAGGTTGCTGCAACGATCACACATGCTGGAGTAACCATAATTTTGTTTTAAGAGATTCTTGTTTCTTCTGGATACTGATCTCCTCTGGAGGCTGTGTGTGCATTTCAGAAATATTTTTACATCTAGCCACATGAGGGAGCTACAACTCAATTTACTTTTATTAAATTGGCTTAACAGCCTTTTGGACCATAAAGTAATTAAACAAAAAGTTTCCATCATCTATGATTAGCTTTGTATTCTCTGAGTTTGCAGTTAATACTACTATTAGAAAAAAATGTATTTATATTTCATATTATCATATTTTGAGCAAAACATCTGCACCACTGAATACAGGTAAACTACTCACCTGATGAGCATCCAGATCAATAATTGTGGCTTTAGACACCCCTTGTACTCTTTCAAATAAGAACTGGATATATAAGAAAAAGAGAAATTTATGAAATAGATTAAACTGGAGGCTTGAACCTTGTACAGTATATTACTGTTCTGATTTGAATGTAGTCCGTGTCTACTCATTTCATTCTCCAAATAAGAGGCTAAATGATCCTAATATATTTAGCTACAAAAGCTCTAGTCATTTCACATAAAAAGATCATTTCTGTGGTTATACAACAGAAGATCCTATACATTTCCACCACGTGAAATGCATGAAAGATGTGCTCAGTCACCTGTGCAGGTATCTGCCTACCTGTAGAAAAAGCCAGAGGAGAGAGGGAAGAAAGAAATTTCTCCCCATCTCCCTTCTCTCCTGAGCACTAGACAACACAGGATTGAGCACATGTCTTTCTACTCATCACACACTCACTTCTAAAGCAGACTCCACAAATGAGACATAAGCCCAGCAGTGCTGGATAACGCAATGGAGTCCAGATAAACCCAGCCACAGGGATCCTGGCTCTACCCAGTTGGAGCTGGTCCTCCTGCACCAGCCAGAAAGAGCATTACAAAGCTGATCGTGGCATTGGTGCTCTCAGAGGTTGAGGTGCAACCAGACACGGCACGGAGAAAGCAACAGCAATGACCATGGGCTGGGACAGGGTGAACCAAGAGCTGTGCAGCCCCAGAACCTCGAGGAGCTAAAGGCATGAGCCACAAATGACAGCACCAGGGAGACTGATCATCAGCCAAACATGTAAAGCACAAAATCCACCAGCTAGGAAATGCTGCTGCAGTGACTGTATGCATTAAAGCCACTTTTAGTAACAGAACTCATTTCTTATTCCACATCTCTGAAGAAAAAAAAAAATCTTTTAATTCTTTGATTCTTAACTTTGACAAGTTACTATCTTTAATACAAACATGGTAAAACCCACAGAGTTTGTACAAACTGTCACCCACTATAATTTCTCAGTCTGTATTCTAATGACAAGGAAAACTGAACACTGGGGATTACTTTTCTGCAAATTACCATGTACAGAAATTAGGATGTTATGTCATATAGTGTGCTGCAATCATTAGAGCTTTTTTATGTTTGATTATTACTGATACTTTATAGATATTCTAGTATACAAATATACCATGGTCCATTTGACAAAAAATAAGCCCTAATTGCAGAAGGCTCTTGCTTCAGCATTTCAGCAGCTAAATACAAATGCATTAATTCACATTCAGCAATTATTTTGGAGACGCTGACATTTTAATTCACAAATCTGAACCACTCTGAGCACTATATAGAGCAGCTTGATTCAGACAGAGGATTTCTATCTCTGCATTTGTCTTGACTGGAACCAGCGTGGAATTTTTAGGTTCATCTGCAAGGCTGGGCTAATTATCACTGAGAGTCTTAGAAGTCAGTCTGGTTTGATTTTGAGTGTTGGGTTTTTCTTCCCCAGGAAGACATTACCAATGCAATAGTGGTGGTTCATATTTACATAATTCTGACTCCTGCAACTCTTGCCTTACACTTAACAAAACAAATTGGACCAGATGATGCTCGAAATCCCTTCCAACTTGCCACTCTATGATTCTATGACTAATGCTGCATTACACATTATGTTCTGCAGCACCAAGCACCACAGTCTTCCTCTTCTTACCTATCTACACATGGCTTTAATTTCTCCTATTAAAGGTCTTATGGATTTATGTGGGGCTCCTTCCATTTACACAAACAGTAGACAAGACTGGCTTGAGAGTACTTCTTACCTTTATAGCCAGCGTGATATCAGCATATGCACAAAATCCTCCACCTTTGTCACTTGAGCAGTGATGAAAACCACCCCCTGAAGAAAAAAAATGTTGAAGAGGTGAAGAGCTGGTCTTTGCAAGGAGACAGAGATCAATCACACATCAGGCACTGGTTTTCCTTAGCAAATGCTACACCTACAGCTGTTAAACCCTTACCCAGCAACACAAACCATCTCCCAGGGTTTCTGCACGTCTTCTGCCCGGCCTAGACCATCAGGCAAAGGATCTGCAGATGCCCACAGTAAAGGGAATTGCCCCTTTCATCTAGCACCCACCCCAAGAACCCAGAGCTGCACATAGGTAGCACACTGTGCCTCCAGGACAAGACACATGGCTCTGCAAATGTCCGCCCCGCCTCAGGCATATTGGAGCTGCAGAATTAACATTACAGGGCAGTCAGAAAGAACCTGTGGAAAATTCTTTCCTATGCCGAATACCAGGTCAGAAAAACCCATACCAAACTGAGAACTATGGTGTTAGCATGCTTTGCACATGCCACGTTCTTTTTCAAGCACTCAGACTAGAAGAAACTTTAAGAATTGTGCTTTAAAACACAAACACACCCAGGTTTTACATGAAAAAAGTACTTAGATCTTCCCCTCCCCATACATATTTTTAATATAATAAACTAGACCTTTTTACTGAGAAACCCACCAAAAATATCTAAGCAAGAAACTTAACAAGCTTGCTCATTCTATATATGTATATCAATAAATATGACAAGCCTTTGGTTTTGTTTTTTTAATTTCTCTTTGGTTTTTAATATTGAATATTGAATATTCACTTTCTAGAAGATGTGTAAGAAATAATGGAAGAAACCAAGACCTGATGAGCTCTATGTAAATGACAAGTTTAGTCATACATGACACCAAATACTGCTTCAGTACTTTACCGATTTTGCATTATTTGCTATGAGCAGGAAAGCAGATTTATATTAACTATGTTCTTTATAATTCATCCATTCAAGTCTTTCAGGACAAACTCCACAGCCACAACTAGACACTGGTTGGGACAGCACTGCTCTCCAGTGTATCAACCAATCTCTTGATCTGGTATAAAATATCTAAATTGGCTGATGATAAAAAACTATGAAAATTTTATAATTTTCAAAGATTCTCTTGAAATATTTACAGTTACTCCAAACATTTTTCCTTTTTTTTTTCACGACTTCAATCCAAACACTTTTCCTCATGCGCGATATTCTATCTTTATCCAGTTATCTTTTTTCTTTCCAAAAATTTTTGTTTAAGTGAAATATGGGTGACAGTGAATGAAAAAACCTATTCAGTACTTTTCCCATTTTTTTCCTTTAGAGCCGATTCTAGCTAAACATAATCCAGTCACTTTCTCTGATTACGAACAGTATACACATAATGCTAAATGAAAATAGTATGATTTTAAACATGTTATATCAAGTATCATTTAATGCACTGCATTTGTACTTACCCACATTGATTGCCCAGCCTCTATCAACAGCAAGTTTTCCTGCCTTAGGAAAATGATGGTGAGAACTTCATGAATGAATGAGGCAACCACTTAACACCATCTGCTCCCCCCCCAAACACAAGTCTTGGCATTCTGACATGCCCAATGAATTTTCAGATGTTTTACCACTGCAAGCCATCCTGAATCAGTCCTCTGAACAACAACTACATAAAACCATCCTCAGTATAATTAGTGAAAAAAGTATTTGCTCTCTCATCTGCATTTCATTCTCTAGCAGTTCAGAGAACTCAAAGAGACCGTGCTTTGCAGAAATGGACACTGACCCCAGCAGGCAAGTGAAAAAGGGAAAACAAAAGTAGTGGGAAGAGGAAAAAGTGAGCAAGAATCTCTTAATACCCTTTCTCTTTCTGTAAAAACAGGAAGAATCGAAAATAAACATCCTGAAAAATCCAGATTAACAGTTTCAGCTGGGAGCGTGGACAGAAAAATGCACAGTGAATATTACCAATCTTCTTCCTGCCAGTAGAGAAAAACTGTACCTGTATCTCTCCTTCGAACTCAAAGGACATTCAGGGAAAGGAAATTATTGACAAGAGAAGAGATATACAAGGCTTAAATTATGACATTTTAATTGAAAAACCTGACTTATTTTGGCCAGGAAGACTCGAACAAGTGTTTAACTGCTTAAGTGTCCTTCCATAAATGTCATGTTAAATAAAAGAAGATATTAGTAGCTAGAACTAAAAAAAAAAAAAAAAAAGGCAACAAGATAAAACCAAATTATTCTTTTCCATAATCACAGAAATAATATATTACACATCATCCATGAAAGGAAGTTTGGGCAGTTGAGAATTCTTCATCACCAATATTTATATTTGAAGAGTTCTAATTTAGTACTAAGAAAACTACTGGGAAGGTAAACATCATCTTGTTACAAACGTACACAAATTAGATGTTGAGAAAAGGTTGTGGTTTCTGAACTATAAAGCCCATTAAGTCCCAGGGAAAGCACATTAGCTGTGATTTAACTTACTTCCTAGGGATTCCTCAGAAAACAATCTTCCCATATTGCTAAAAAAATCATTAAAAAGTAGCGAAACTCAACAGGAATTTTCATGATTAACAGGGCCATCAGGAATAGCAGAAGATTGTACTTCTGACTCGCACTGAACCAATTTTGTCTGAAGAATCAAACTTGCTTCTAAAGTACATAGCGATTTCCCCACAACGAAAAAAAAAACAACCAAGGTAAAAATAACAGCATATGGCATCAAGATCAACCCAAAAGTGACCAAAGATATCCTCTGTATTTCAGGAGGCATGATACAAAGACACAATAAACAGCTAGCAGCTATTTCTTTTACATGACCACACTTAGAACCAGTTAACACACATTTCTGAATTAAAGGTAACACAAACACCATGAAAAACATGACAAAAAGTATTGACCAAGTTGAAGTAGATTTCACACACACGTACTGTGAAGACCCTCAAGAAACACCAAAGACAGAATCCTTTAGGTTGGAAGAGACCTTTAAGATCAGCAAGTCCAACCATTACGCCAACACTACTAAGTCCTCTGCTAAAACAGATCAGAATCTGTCAGGGTTGGAAGGGACCACAAGGATCACCCAGTTCCAACCCCTCTGCCATGAGCAGGGACACCTCCCACTAGATCAGGCTGCCCAGAGCCTCATCCAGCCTGGCCTTAAAGACCCCCAGGGATGGGGCCTCAACCTCCTCCCTGGGCAACCCATTCCAGGGTCTCACCACTCTCATGGTGAAGAACTTCTTCCTCCCATCCAGTCTGAGTCTACCCACTTCCAGCTTTGCCCCATTCCCCCTAGTTCTAAGATAGTGTATTAGGAAACGCTAGACTCTTCCCAATTAAGACTCTTACAACTTACTTTCTCTTCTACCATTTGCTTCATTCCTCATAACAATGGTACAGAAAGCACAGCTATAGTAAGAGAAGACTGAGCACGTTCCTGTCCGGTCAGGACTTGGCAGGGCGAAAGCCTTCACCTCAGTAACCACTACGGACTGCAATCAGGAAGCCTGCACAGAAAAGAGCTGCCCAGGAGTCTGAAGGGATGCTGAAGGGCTAACACACAGAATGGAGAAACTTCTTTGTCTGTGAGTGACAACCGAATATGTTGAAGCACCTTGAACTATATCAATCACATGAAATCAGAATTCTCTCTCTCTACTACTATCCAGGCTGTAACAGCTGGTTTAAAAAACAAAAAAAAAAACAAAACAAAAAAAAAAAAATCAAACTACACCCAAATTTCCTAGCAGGCCACTGAAAGCAAGACAACTGCAAAGGTATTAGCAAAACCAGTTTGGTGCCAACTCCAGATGGTAAACTGCCAGGTGGTTTCTGCAGGTTTGTGCTGGGGAGATGTGGACTGTGTTCCAATTCCACCACCTCTGCTTTTGCCAGTTAGCACCGACTAAAGGAGGGAGCACTTTCCATAATCAGTTAAATCTAAGGATTTATCCAAAACCTACCACGTTCTTTCCAGACTCAGATACTTAACATTTGCCTTAAAGGCTGGTTTAACATTTTCAGTGGTTTTGTAATGCTTAATGCAGACTTTCAGGCTTCCCTTTCAAGGGGCGTCAGATGCCTCCACACTGTACAAACACTTTCACGTGTATCTCCTTACCTCACTATTCTCTGACTTCAAACAACACGTACATCTAAGACAACAGAGCAAGACAAGAGAATTAAAGTAGCGTTAAGGAATGGGACTTAAGAGCTCAAAACAACAATAGCTGGAGATACAGAGTCCAAAGTGTGCAAGATCCATACAACTT
The DNA here is from genome assembly GCF_000691845.1 of Merops nubicus. Lineage (NCBI taxonomy): Eukaryota > Metazoa > Chordata > Aves > Coraciiformes > Meropidae > Merops > Merops nubicus. The sequence goes on from NW_008611354.1 coordinate 10,497, forward strand.
TTATTTCATAAAAGCAAGCCATTTCCCACTGACAAGCCTGAATTAAAACCAGACTCGGCACCCTGCAAGGGCACTTTAACATGGCAAATGTCACAGGACCTTCTACTGGCCTAATGATTTAGAAAGAAACCACAGGCCCTTTCTAACAGCTGAGAGCAATAAGCAGCAGTTAACTCACATCACACAGGCAATTTCAGCATCAAGGACATAACTGCCATGATTACAACTCTCACCTTTTGTGAGATGATGGGGTGTTAACCTCGAGCCCTGAATTAAGGTTGACATATGGGTGATTCCCACAGCCCTTCATAAAGAGGTGGTGAGTTTGCCTTAGAGCTTCTCCCCAGGGTGCGGCCGGCCCTGCAGGGAGAGCCATAAGGGAAATGAGCCCCAGGGGTCCCACCTTGAGTTGACAAAGGTCAGGTGTCTGCTTGGGGATAAAAGCTGGGACCACTTGCAGGGAGTCAGGAGTGTCTGTCTGTAGAGTGCACTCCACAGAGCTTCCTGGTTCAGGGCAGACCTCCTGACTCTCCCTGGAGCTGGGCCCAAGTCTGTTTAGACCTTTGTGAACACGGGCAGATCGGGGGAGAGTCACCATGTGGGCACCTTTTCCTTATTTGTTTCACCTTTCCCATGCCAACTGTGGGAAACCTTGGTTCTCTGTTTGTACCACCTGTTGTGGGCCGAGTCACATCTTTTGTGGGATCATTGGGGGTGGTGTTGTTTATGTACCAGCTGACTGATCTGTTTGTACCCCTGGCGGTCATTCATGTCACGATATTTCTGATTACAATACAGTCTGTGTATTGGTTTCTCTTTCTGCTGGCTGTATCGTTCTTGTAGGGCCTGGTCATTGGCAGAACATCCTCCAACCATACACAAGATTTTTCTGAACACACACACACATATATACAAAAAATATATGTTTATAGATACTTTGATATATATTAAAAAAATGTTAATACATTTAACTACTCCAAGCACTTCATACACACTACATTCCCCACTGTAAGTAATAAAATGCACCAGTTTCCAACACAGGTCAACAATGACAAACTTTTTGAAGGGCCCCAGATTTTTAAATCTCTCTGACCAATGCCTGGCTATTACAAAGGGAGTTAAAATGACATGTTGAAAACAACTTAAATCACACTGTTAGAAAATGTTTCTGAAACTTAATAGTGGCTACTTTAGCCCAGTCAGAAGTTGCCCAGTCCATTCAGTCACTTTTCTGTGACCATTTGGTACAACAACAAGCAGAGTTACTTTTACACACTTTCAAATCCAGCAGCTAAATGTGACACAGATTTAACAAGAGTACTAAAATACTGAAAGAAACTGCCATTTTTTTTCCCCAATGAAGCACTGGGCACTGAGTAGTTCTATCATTAAAAAAGTAAACACAACAGAAAAGCAGGATAATCCATCTTGCCCTAAAATCTGGTACCACCTGGCTCCCTACTTTGGTTTCACACAGTAGAACCCCAGAAGGCTGAAACTTAATAGGGCCCAGATCCACTTATGCACACAAAGGACAGCTGCAACAGTTAATCTCACCTCAGCCCACGAAATGAAAGAAATGTGGCAAACAGCCTCAAACTTTTTCATTGTTTCTGAAAACTGTACTGCATTGCCTTTTATTCACTAGTCACAGAAGAGCCCTTTATATAATTCATATCTTTAATGAATACTGGATACATTCACAAAACTAAGCACTTAAAAATAAGCAACCCTGACTCCAGTGCAGATGACTAAGTACCTACATTTCTGTTGACAGAAACAGGTAGCTACCTATTAGCTTATTTCTGAAAATAATGCCATTACTTTATCATTCATTTATGGCTTCCCAGTCTCCCTCACCTTTCATACCTATAGTTGCAACAAATCCTATTCTCGTATCTGGCACAGATGTACTCTGACAGGTTTGCCAACCCACAGAACTCTGTTCAATAACTTGCTTCAAATACATACAGAAAAAGCAACATGAGCTCCTACCCTTTTCACATGCACCCACTCTAACAGCTACCTTCAGGAAGAGCAGCTCTAATGCTGCTAAAATGTGTTTGTACTGTAATATTAATAATTTCTGAAGGATTATTTGCCTACCATTTATGTAGCTGTTAGAGCTCAGTGCCTGTGAGGAGAGATTGGGACTGCTACCTCCTTCTCCCAGCACCATGCTAAATAGTTTCTGAACTTCAGGTCTAATATGACAAGGAATGATAAAAACTGGAGAAAAGGTTATATTAGTTATTGGTTGACAGTTATGAAGACATCTTTTCCTTAATACATGGTTTAAAGGACTCGTTCTTGGCTCCAGGTATTAACAGTTTTATTTCCTCCTACTTCTTCAGCATTTCCCTTGAAATTCTCAGGGAAAATGTAAGGTCTGATGACACTTAGCTCTTCAGAACAGAGCACTCTTAAGTAATTAGAAAACAATTCTGTTAAGGTGAACCAGGCGGCCTTGCTATCAAGCAACAAACTTTATGTGCAGTCCTACACACAAGCAATCTCCCTTCTCCAGGCCTCAAGCCTTCTAGTTATACAAAATATTACTACCCGCAGGTTTATAGTGTTTTGATCAACAAGTTTCAATAGAATAAAAGTGAACCAAGAGTCTCTTACCATTATTGTTCCTCCTGTCTGGGTTCGTAGAGGTTTCAAAACTTTTCTCTGAACCACAAAATTCGGCAGAAAGGCAACTGGTGGAATTTCTGTGATCGTAGCCACAACAAATGACCACTACAAAGGGAGAAAAAAGTTCCAATTAATGTAGCATGTCTTAACGATGACATTTAGATCTCCCATCAGCGGCTATTTACTGAAAAGGGACTCACAGGTCCTTAGCAACATTTTTAATATATTCAGACGGAGCTGATGACAAAAGGAGGGGTAAATTTCCAAAAAAACAAAACCCAAACACTGTGCTGAGGCTCCCCGGTACTAGATCTCAATGCATTGAGGTGGATTGAAGCTGGATGCACAATCCTTGGATGTGGATGGAGGCAGGGAAGAGTCTGTAGATCAGGCCCAGGTCCCAAGATGGCCACGGCCACGTGCAGCACAGGGAGCAGTAAACAGCAGCAGAGCAGGGTGTCTGTGGCCAGGATCCCAGCGGAGAGAGGAGGTGCGTGGCCTCCCCTCCTCCTTTATAGACCTTAGTGGGAAGTCCTGAAGACAGGAAGAGGGGAGAGGGAATAGAACAGGTCTCCACCCCCCTTCATTCAGGCTCACTCCTGGTTTTAGATTTCAAATCTCCAGCCCCCAGGAGCAGCAAGACTTTCAAACCAGCAGGAATTTCAAACCATCACAGACAAACAAACAGACAGCTCAACTAAGAAATTCAAATACTTAAGTGAACACAGTGCAAATTTTAGCATGGAGAACTGATTAAAATTATTTAGCATGTTAAATGCTTCTGGTAAATGTTACAAGGAAACATTTTGTTAAAAAGTCATATCATCAAGAATATGATTTGAAAGTTAGAACACAAAATATTTGCAATATGTAAGTGCTTTTTTTGCAAGCACGTACAGATTACTTCAAAGAAATTCTGCTAACACTGCTACCACTGATAACACTTCTACCTATATTTCAAAGTCACAAGCAAGAATATACCTCTTCATCCAGTACTGAAACATTCAAGTTCTGAGAATTACAACTCTGACACTCTGTACAAAGATTCAACACTTGGAAGTTTAACGAGATGTTGTATATTTGCTACCTGATGAGGGCTCAGTTCTAACCAAAGACTATCAATCACAGGCAAATGTCAGGGTCTTCTGATTGTCAAAAAAAAACGGAGCTACTTTAGCTTCCCAGTTATCAACATCCCAACTACAAAGTACTACTGGGTGGGGTGGAGGGGTGGCATTATTCATAAAGCTCTCAAGTACTAACTATATTTTGTCAACTGTTCATTCTGAACTGTTACTACTTTTATATTTGTAAGACATTGGTCTGTTACCATACTATCATCTATCATTAACAACGTGCTTTAATTATTTTGCAACAGTCAATCTTGACAGAAGTCCTTCTTCAACGAAGGACTAATATTTCAGCTTTTAAGTATAATATTGAAATGCTGGGGTTTGAACTCTGACACCCGAATTAAGGTTGACATATGGGTGATTCCTGTGTCGGTCTGGGCGGCACGGAGTCCCCAGGCAGGTGCAAAGGAGGAACTTTATTTACAAAAAACCCGGCCTTTTTATGCCTTTAGTCGACCACTCGTTTACATACTTTTTAGGCACAACAAACCCACTTTAACCAACCACCAAACACCACGATACAAACACACAGCATGGCTCCTCTATTCTAGCTGAGTCACTCTCCCAGAGCCCTTCTCTGCTTAGCTGAAGTCACAGGCCGGAGCTGTGATGTTACCAGGCCTTCCCTTACAAAGCTGTACCTATCGGCTACAGATTCCCACAGCCCTTCATAAAGAGGTGGTGAGTTTGCCTTATAGCTTCCCCCCAGGGTGCGGCCCTGCAGGGAGAGCCAGAATGGAAATGAGCCCCAGGGGTCCTGCCTGGGGATAAAAGCTGGGACCACTTGCAGGAAGGGAGGAGTGTCTGTCTGTGAAGTGGATGCACTTTGCAGAGCTTCCTGGTTGGGGAAGGACCCCCTGGCTCTCCCTGGAACTGGGCCCTGGTCAGCCTGGAGCTTTGCAAACACAGGCTAGGAGGGTGAGAGCTGGCCATGTGGCCACCTTTATGTTATTTGTTCAACTTCCCGATCTGGCTGTTTCCCTTTCCTTCTATGGGAAACCTTGGCTCTTTGTTTGTTCCACCTATTGTCGGTCAGGTGATGTCTTTTTTGGGATCATTGGGGGTAATGTCAGTTGTATGTGAACTAATTAACTTGTTTGTAGTCCCAGTGATCATTCATGGAACGTCCTTTTTGTATCCAAAACCTATTGGCTCATCTTCCCGCTGGTTGTGTCATTCCTGTTAGGCCTAGTCATTGGCAGAACAAATGTAAAAAAAAATTAAGATTCAATCCTGTGGTTCAAAAATGGAATTGAAAAGGTCACATTTGGATAAAATACATTTTGATCTTAAGTGTGGATGATGATCACATCAAACGACACCCACTTAGACCTTTCCCGTGTTTATATCATTCTTAACACGCAGGGGAAAAGCTGTTTGACTATGGGGGAAGTCTTGGGTTAATGCAGCTACAGACTAACGAAAATGCTTCTCAAGAACTAACACTGCAGTAATTGAGACATATATTGCCTCGAACTGTGGAGAGTTTTGTGGCATTTGTTGTTTGTTTTGGTTGTCTGTTTTTTTTTTCCTATGTGTCAATTTTGTTTTCCAACATTTCCTGCAACAAATTCTCAGAATAGCTATGTATGTACTTGAAAAAGAAATCAACAGGAATTGGTTTTATACAATTGTATACGCTTTCATGTTGTAAAGATGAAAAATATTTTTAATAGAGTTTTACATTAATTATGTTTTCCAGGCTGGCAGCTGGCTTCCATAACACAACTCTTCACAGATATTAGTTTCCTTTGATAGAGGACAAATCTTCCAACTTTATTTTTTTAATATGACTATTTTTTGCATTCAAATGGCATATCAGTTACTATTTCTTTGGTAGTAGCTTGCTCTCACTTAGCCATCAAGTTGCTGATTCTTGAGTAAAGTTTGCAGACATGTAATTACATAACTTCATAGAACTTAAAACTTGTTCTGGATTCAGGGAAGAATAATCACATATAAACACTATTCAATGACATGCCTGCACTTATTCTTTTTAACTACCAACTCCATTTAACTCTATTTCTATTGCCGGTATCATAGGGGTTTTTAAATTATTTGCCTCCCTGTGTTTTGGATAAATAATTCAACACATGTATTTCATTTTCAATTTTTGAAAGCTTTACTCCCTGTTTTCTTAACAGGATTGAAGAAGCCAGGTGAGCACTTAACCAGGTGTATTTTCCTTTAATACACACCTCCTACCAAATTAACTACGAGGCAGACTCACTAAACATGGCCATGTTGAACCCAAACCATTCTATTATTACTATTAACTTTAATTCCTTAACTACAAGAGCTCTTCTAAGTAAGGTTAGATGACTTTATAATTTGAAATAATTTGTAAGTGTTAAAGGACTAAAAGTTAAACAAACTAATAGCAGGAAGAGAAAGCTAAAGTAGTTGCTTTTATGCTGATACATCCTGGATTAATACAAACAGTGCATTAATGATCAAATCCAGCCTCTGATGTGCTGTCTTTTATGTTATGTATTCATTGCATTCCAGCATTTTAAACAGCCAACACCACTTCAATTTTTTCTTTAAATATCAATTTTGTTCTTTAGTATCTAACTTTAAACTGCGTTTAAATCTTCGATACATTCCTGCAGCTAGTCCCACCTTCAGGGGAAAATTCACAGATTTACAAATCCAGCACCACACAACTAATGTGATTTTTATATTTAGCAGCTTGCCTGGGATAAAGCTACTGGATCCAGCTTCAATAGGTAAAGAAAGTATGGTTTTACCTTGAACTAACAAAAGGTAAAACAATAAAGGAGAGTAAGAAGCTTGTCATTTTCACAAGAGTTTCCAGGTCAATGTATGAACGCCCCGTTATCCTAGGAATGAGCCACTGCCCTGATAGCAACAGTGCCTGTTTTATCCAAACCCAACCCACGTTCCCAGCTGCCGAGTCACCTGCAGTCACCAATACAACACACACAGCCCAAAGCGCATTCTGTGCTGGTTTAGCTGAGTACCTCAACCAGGCAAAAGTATCCCAGGCTGAACTGATTATTTTATGGGCCTGCTTCTATTGCCTTCATTCCCAAGAGATGTCCCACCATCCCCAGGCGCATTGCCAATACCAGCATGGCACAAAGAGGCAGATACCTCTGGCCTCTTGGCAGATACATTCACATGAACAGGCAAGAGTCAAAGCACATGAGCACCAGACAACACCCTATAATCACACAAATCCACTTTTCACTAGACATAAAAATCTACATTTCTAATAAAGTGATTAACTTTTTATTTTTAAACCAGAGTAATTCACAAATATATAAAACGGATTAACATTTAGAAGCTCACCTGATTGATCACCTGTTTCAGACCACTTTGAGAAAAGCACATCTCACATCTCATTGACACACGAGATTGTCCTCATCACTGGCAGTTCTGTATTCACTCACAGAACTTCTCATATAGAAAAGTGGTTCAAGACAAAGACTTCCATGTCTTAAACTAGCTTTAACCTCACTGCCTATCTCCTTCCAAAATTTCAGAGTGCTGACACGCAGCAATTTCCTTATTTTACATAACACTAGAAAAAGGCACTAAGTGGAAAAGTACTGCAAGCAAATTATCCCAAATCCATTACCTTAGTGAATAAATTCTTCAGTGGAATAACTGAGAGGAAATCAGTCTTCAGTTCAAAAGGCCAAATTTTGTTGTCAGGATTACTCATGTTACCTAAAGCAGGAAAACAAGGAGACTCTTCCTTCCTCATCTCCAGTACTGTCTGAACTACTTTGTGCGTGCTATTTTGTTTGCCTTCAACTAACTTCAGACAGCTCCTCCAGCTGCTGCTAAGATACCAAACAGTACCTCTCACAAGTGCATGGCATCTCCTACCAAATTCATGCTCAAATCTTAAGATTCAAGTGTTCCACTACTCTGAGAGACTTCTGCATTCCCAGAAACACAAGCATCTTTGCAGCCTTTGGAGCTGATCTACCATAAAATTATGCTATTTACTGGCAGATCTGCATTTGTCTGGATTTTAAAAACAAATAACACAGCAGACTTTAGACAAGGCAATACAAATTATATCCAGGGACTTTTCAGGTCTAGCCACATCATTTTTTGTCTGCAGCAAAGCACTTTTATCCTCGGTGCTTGGCAGGAATTTGTTGGCATGACCAATACAACATCTTTAAGTTTCTAGTTGCAGGAAGAACTTTTACTCTCTCAAGAAAAGACCGAGAGATACACAGTTAATCACATCTGAATGCACACAACAGTACTGGTTCTGAACACCATGACTGAAGTTACACAGAGAATTCCCTGTGAAACCATCCTGTAGGTACTAAAAATATTATTATGGTATTCCAAACTGAGCTATTCATATTACACCCTCCTTCAAAGAAGTGATTCAGTAAGAAGAGGTGGGTGGTTCTATGGAAATAAAAGCTCAATATCGAGAATAGCTGCAATAAGATCAAATCTAATGACGTATGAAATTGCATGTAACTTTATAGCACAGAGTGGAGAAGCTTAAGAGAACTCAGAAAAGGAGAGTGAAAATAGTTCACCCAAATAACAGAACCCTTACACAGAGAAATAAAATGTCCCAGAAATAGCAGTGCAAGGATTCTTTCACTGTGAAAGGGCAAAGATAACTCAAACTAACTTCTTTTGAATTATGAAATGGAAGACTACTTCTCATACAAATCTCCGCCCTCCAAGTAAAGAGGGGCGAAATAAAAGCAGCATCACCTGCCCTCATCTACTGTCCAATTCCACCCACAGATGATGGAATACATTCAGAAACAGAGATCTCACATGTTTATGTTTTAAAGTTACATTAAAGTTTAATAAATGGATGTTTCATTTAGAAATACCCAGTGAATGATCTTTATCCCGAGAGACAGTAACCCTTTACCAGCTGGTATTGGAAACCTTCACACACAGATAACACACATGGTTATGCCCCTGCATTGATCTTCCAGCTCTCTCTGTATTCCATTGACACAGGCAGTGTCCAAATATGAAGGCAGTACTTCCCCCACAGAAGCCTGACAGCAGAACCCCTACATGGATGCTCTTTGGAGATTACAAAAACATCAAATTCATAAAGCAATCCCTGCACTAAAAAAACATGCACTTAGGTTCTCCATTTTAGTGCTCTCCAGTGCACTCTCAATTTCAGAACTGTCCCTTACTAGAGTAAATCAAAAGGCACACTTCTGAAGACTAAAATCCTGGTACTAAGGAGAATATTATTTACATTTCAAACATTAACACATTCCTTATGTTCATTTCACTTTCCTGAAATATTCAGGATCCTCTTTTCCCTCCATCCCCTTATAGTGAGAATTACCTACTACTTATGTTTTTCTTTTAGTATTCTCCATGACAATATTATCAAAACATACCCATCTATAATCATTAAAAGTTGCTTCTGTAACAAATCGAGTAGGCTATCTGTTGCCAATGACACTAATTATAGCCAGTCTGCTGAAAAAACAAATAAGTACAGCACCTTTAATTTATTAAGGTAGCGCCTTGTGTGAACAACCAGGAGATCTTCATCAGTAGCCTCCCGTGCCTGTACAATCAAGTCATCTGCAATTAGCTTTTCTTCTGAAACAGGAGAGAAATAACAATTGACATTGTATACCATTGCTCAACTCCCCATATTCCCCCCTGCCAGAGAAGCTTCTTTGACCTTGATATAATAGCTTCACCTGTAATGCGAACCACTGAAACAACCGTTGTCTACTCGGTGTTTGCAAATTTTCCAAATACATGCCCTCTGGGTAGTGTGTATATGATAAATATTGTTTACAGAAAGTGTTCAGAGTGTAATCTTGTTTAAATTGGTAAAAAAAAAAAAGACAGGTAGTGACAGAGGATAGACATGAAAGAATCACAAGACTCCTTACAGTCAAGAGCTTGGTACACCGGGAAAATCTTGGTGCTCATACCATCAAATATTCACCATTCTTTAACACACTTTAGGAAATCCCACAGTTGACACTAGTATTTAATTCCCTAAATCAGTGGAGAATTAAAAAAAAAAAAAAATCAAAACTCAAAATAGTTGCTTGGATGTTCATGGAATCAAGTGCTTATGCTTAATTAGAATATTTCTGTCACCTACCAATGACCAGCAATAAATTCTCCCCCTTAGAGACCAAGAGTTTATTTAAAAATGTGGTTTTGTAAGAGCAAGTTACAAAATATCACTCCAAGATTTGAGAAGGTGATCAAAAATAATAGGTTTGAATGCATACATCTGAATACATTTGCCAGAAAGTTCAAGTTAGGGTGAACTAAAAAAGTCAAGTGGTGCATCCGATCACTACAAACATAGATACACAGCATCCTGCCCATCTTCCCTGGCACATTCTGGTATTTAATTGCTGCACATCTGCAGCCTTCTAAGATTGCACCTTTTCTCCAATTTTATACTTGGAGAAGGAAGAAAACAACTCAAACGTGAGAGGTTTTGTTCTGAAGTGTTACACAAGAACAGCACCTGCAACACTATTTGTTTTGGCAAGCTTATGCTTCTTCTGACTGAGGCTTGAGAAACATTTCCTTCACTCACTGGCATCAGACAGAAAGCCAAACTGCAAACAGCTTCTTTCTCAAGAAGTAAGCATAGGAAAACTTTCACTGGTGATTTTCTAGATGACAGGGAAGAGTACAGGTCAGCTACTGCCAGGAGTTGCTGCAGAGCCAGAGAAAACCAAGAGCACCCTGATGTATGCTGTGGCTTCTTTCTGTGAAAGACAGAGTAAGAAGCAGATATTCCACACAAAAAATAGCTAGAAGAAAACACTTTACACGGAGAAGGATGCAGAGGTCTCAAGGTTAATCAAAGGCTGTGATTAATTAAGAAAATGGTCATGGAACCCATGACAACTATTTAAGGTTGTTAGAGGGAGATCCAAAATTCAGCTACTAAATTGAGTGTCAGAATTCATTTAACCTTGCTTAAATGAATAAAAGACAGCCTGAAATCAGCAAGGCAAGAGTTAACTGCAAAAGATCATCCCTTGAAGGAGTCACTAGACCACATAGATGGAAGAGGTCTGGCTCTCAGACAACCTTTGTCTTGGCAAGAGAAAAAGCCTTTTATTCTTTTTTTTGTTTTGTTTTTCCCAGTTTGATGAGTGAGCTTAAACTCCAGATGAAGAGATGCCAGGATTTTATAGGCCCTGATCCTGGTTCTTTCGTTTGTATTTCCTTGATATATTTCTGTCTATGTCTCTTGTTTTGTTTAAACATCAGTAATGAGCACCATCACAAACAGTTCGGCCTGTCATCAGAGGCATCTCAAAGCTCTTCCCAAATATCAGAATATCATCAGGTTCATAAAGAATGGATTTATACAAGCTGCACTCTACCTTTCAGCCTGAAAAACACCATTTGCCAGAGGACTGACTTCAGTATAAAGTGAATAACTAAGCTACACCCTGCAGCAAGCCCATCATTAACACCTGGAATCTCACAAGCCACAAGGAATGCCCCAGTTCTTGCTACACCAGGTGTAAAGCAATAGAAGCACAAGGCTGGAGGAAGTTACACACAGTACTCCCAAACTGCAATTCAGGTCCTGCAGACCAAACTGTAAGCTTGCAGTTAACCTTAGAAGGATTTTCAGTCCCTTGTCAGGAAACTGAAGTTTGGGTCCTCTTTTAGATACAACCTTGTTCCTCAAAAGAAGAAATTGGAACTGCAAAGAGCAGCTATCCTTAAGAGGAAACTTAAAGGAAATACTGTTCTCACACATTAATAATTGAAAACCTATTGAGTATCAAAACACAGGATACTGAGCTACATCCACAGGGCTCCAGCATTCTGCACCTAACTTGGGCTAGGCTGAAAGTCAAGACTCTGGTGCTCACTCCAGAGGTGGAAACAGTTCTCAGATATCCCACATGAACATTGCTTCTAAAGGCCAAGCACTGAAATTCTGCTCGTTTCATGCTTTCATTCAAAATGTAAAGACCAGAGATATTTTAAGTTGGTCTAGGACACTGCTATGCTCATGTTTCTCCTTCCTCCTTTCTACTCACACTCTTGTAAAGCTCCAGGTCAGACTGACACAGATGGAACTAGCTACTCACTCTGTCTAGTTTTGGTCACACTTCTGGGGACAGCAAATCATTTAATGAGTTTGAATTCTGAATTGCATTTCACAAGTTTCACTCTACACAGACACCACGACTGAGCTGAAACTGAAACAGTTTATTTAGTGGAGGAAGTTAGAAATAAATTTTCAAAGGGCTACGAAACAAACCTTTGTACCAAAAAGCCCTGGTTTTTAATTACAATTCAAACTTCTAAACACCTCATAGGCAAGATATTCAACAATGTGCATGAGCCCTGACCTGCTTCAGAAATCCTACAATCAATTTAACATGCTACGATTTAAGTCTGCAAATATATGAGAATACTAAAGCACTCTAAATATGGTTAAGGAACATAGCTTAAATCTACGCAATGAGTAATGAAGAGTCACTATTATACTGGCAATTATTAATGCAAGTCTGCACTAACTACATAATTTCTATTAGCTTTTGTGCAAGTGTTGGCCTAAGAGGTACCTTCTGTCATCTTATTACCTTTCAAGAAATTTATTACTTTTCCCCATTTCCCTGCATCAAACGGATGCAGTTTCTCAAGTCCCATGAACGTGATGTTGTAGTCTGGAGAATATACAATAGGCCAACATGCTGATGGAGGATCCTCATACAGCTCAGTTCTGTGAGGCCTTAAAAAGCACAAAACAAACCAGTCACCATTTTGAGCAAGTAGTTACAAAGTTGAATGTTTTTCACTAGAATCCCAAATTCCACGTTACAATCAATTTTACAGTAGGAAAAATTCCTGAAAAATCTTATTTCCAGCAGTTACTGAAGACAACATTTGGTTGTTCAACAGCTCTTTGGCTGCAGGGTCAGGAAGAGAAGCATCCCTCACTTCCAACCTGTACAGCTAAACTCTTGAACTAACCATCAGTAGGGGAAAAAAAATAATAACTGAAGACTAAGAAATGTACATTAATGAATTAGGCATACAAAGTTCATCACAGAATTTAATTAATGGAAACATCTGCTGCTCTCTCCTTGTCCTTCCAAGCAGCACCTCTACCTTAGAGTCTCTTCAAGACAGCACAACATTCAACAAATACATTAGTACCAGAGTCACATTTTAGTCTCCACCGAGTTGAAAAAGTGAAACTACACCAGTCCTTTTCATGATGCTCCTCACAATACAAGGTTAGAAAGATTTCTAGAATCCTCACTGAGGAGCAGCAGATTGTAATCAGCTCAGCAAAACCAGAGAGGGTTGGTTTTGCATCTGTGTAGCACACAGACACAGGGCATGCTCTCAACTCTAGATCTCATGCCTGTAACCCTTAACCAACACCTTCCTGTTCTCCCCCTCCAAATCCAAGGAGAAGCAGTACAGCCAGCTCAGGGCCCTCCTTCACAACCCACTCGTGGAACAGCTGAGCAGCACTAAACTGTTTACAGACATACCCCGATGTGGACACAGGGGTCAACAGGTAACGCCAAAGCCAAGAGATGAACCAGTGCTCTCACTCAGCCTGTCCCACCAGCTGTGGCCTCCCTTGGCTGCCCCAAACCCCAGGTCCTTGGTTAGGCCGAGACCTCCCTCGTTCCCTGAAATTTTAAGGTTGCAGAAGTCTTCACAATTTACCGAACGAGTCAGAAGAGCCTTTTGTCAGTTGAACAATACAAACGCAAACCCCTTATTTCCAACCTAAATGTGCTCAAAAATATCCCTTTAGAATGCGGTTAAACCGAAAACAAACAGGAAAACAACGGAGATTTTTCAGCAGGGCCTGCAGCCCCAAGTCCCACATGCCACCCACAAGCAGAGTCCGGGCTGCCCGGCTCCTTTCCCTGCTCCCACCGCAGTGCGGGCGGCTCCTGGGAGCAGCCCCGTCCACGCCAGCCCCCGGAGCAACTCCTCTCCCTGCCCGGCCCAGGGCCCGCGGGGAGGACGGA